>NC_091017.1:76077306-76087306 GCF_041296385.1 Aphelocoma coerulescens
AAAAAATTTAAGCACAGCACTTTACTCTGATACAAACGGTGAGGACGGCAGCACGCTGGCAATTTACTTCAGACCTGTGGACAGTCTTTTGGCTCACCCCCTGGCCTGAATGGTTCTTGAACAGCCAGGTGCATGGCAGCTGCTCTGGTTGGGGTCCAGGACAGAAGAAGCCTCACTGTGTTATGGATCTTCTCCAGAAAAATTCTTCTTCTTTCCCACACGACCCAACTCTTGAGCATGCTAAGCCCATATTTGCTGGTTTAGCTGTGAAAAGGGGTTTAAAGTTAATGTAGATAAATAAAATGCTCCCCAGACCAGACCCCAACCCCAAAATAATATCAGGGCAACCTCATCCAACCTGGCCTTGAACAGTTCCCGGGATGGGGCCCTGTGCCAGGGCCTCACCACCCTCACACAAGGAATTTCTTCCCACTGGCTGATGAAAATCTACCCCCTTTCAGTTTAAAACCACTGCATCTTGTCCTATAACCACCAGATCTGGGTACTGGACAGGGTCATTGAAGCTTTCACTGAATCCTTGTGATATCATAGCATTCTGATGTATTTTCTGTGCTGAGAAACCTCAGAAAAAGCAGCCACTCATTCTTCAAGGCCAGGTTGGACAGAGCTTGGAGCAACCTGGGATAGTGGAAGGTGTCCCTGTCCGTGGCAGGGGAGTGGAATGAAATGATCTTGAAGGTCCCTTCCAACCCAAACCATTCTGGCATTCTATGATTCCTTCTGGATCTTAAATTGTTTCATGAAATTAGAGTTTTCTTTGGATCACAGGGTAGTTCATCATCAAAAAAAAAATTTCAACCCCTTAGGAAAATACACCCTGATAATTTTGGGCTCTTTACTCCGTGAAGGCAAGGTTGAGTGAGAGGAATTACAAACATGTCCTTTCTTACTGTGCTCTGTTTCTCCACTTATACCCTGGTGGTTTTAGAGTGTTCTCAGAGGAGATGAAAGTTTGAGTCCCTTTGAGCAGAGAATGAAATTGAACCTGGAGAAGTGCTGTAGCAATTCCATTTGGGATTCAGTGGGGTTATTTGTAGGGTTCTTTTTTCTGCTCAAGTGCTTTGATCTCCTGTTCACACTGCAAACCTGTGAGATTGCTCTCTGCTTTCCTGCTCCAGGAGAACAACTCCCAGACCTGGATTCAGCACACATTCCTGGGTGTTTTGTGTAAACAACTCAGGCCCTCAGGCAGAGTCAGAAGCAGAATGTTGACAAGTAATTTGGGGATTCAGGTGGGAATTAAATTTGAAATAGGTACTGGCAACCATGCTCTTCCCCTTGAGAGAAGTAATTTGCTCATAAACATGAACAGAGAATTGGGATGTTTAGAAAATTTTCAGATTAAAAAAATTCTGAATGCCTGTGGGTTTGGGGTGTTTGTGACAGCTGAGGGATAGGAATTTTTTCTACCTCTCACAGTCATCCAGCCCTCAATTTCATTTGTCTCCTTGTTTTGTCCTACACATGGCTGCATTACAGAATCTAGAATTTTGTGAAAGTCCCAAAGATGCACTGAAAATGGTTCCTGAATCACAGAACTTGTTATTTCTCTATCTTTACCTTAACAAAGAACCACTTTCCACCAGAAGGAATTTACAGGCCAGCTTTCAAACTTTGACTGTGACCTTTAATATAAAAAAGGTGCAGACAGAGCTTGTCTTTGAAACAGGAACATAACAAGTGGAGCAAGGGGCAAAAGGGCCTCAGATATTACAACTGAGCTGCAGCTGAAGATGGAAATGAAAGAGAATGTCTTACAGAAAGTATGAGATGTCTGAAGAGAGCAGAGTCCAATATAAACAGCTTTTCCAAGTGCACTCAATTCTCATTAACATGCTCTGGGACTTTGTTCCTCCCCTGTGATGGGTTTGAAGACGGATTTGAAAATTTACTATTGGTTCCAGCAGGTAGGCTTAATTCCCCATCTAAAGCTCACTGAAGTCAAGGTAAAAAACCCTCTCATTGAGGTTGGTGGACCTTGGCTCAGTCTCTCTGACATTTAGCTGAGGTAGCTGAAACTTGTTCCCCTCGAGCCATGCAGAGGTTCTGTGGAACTGAGCTTTCCCTCTCAGTGTGAGGTATAATAGGCCATAGCTGAACACATTAATGAACAGAGAGGTCACAAATTTGGCTTCCTTGTTAGCTCTGTGTCCTGCTGCTCGCACACTCCCTCCCGGCAGTGGGGTGGGGGAGAGAATTGGGAAGGAAGTGAAATTTGTGGGTTGAGATAAAAACGGTGAAACAGAACAGAAAATAAAGGGAAAATAATAATAATAATAATAATAATAATAATAATAATAATAATAATAATAATAATAATAACAACCCATATATCACTATTATCATATTACAACATAATAATATCACAATATGACATGATAAATAATAATATAATGAGGATATAGTAAAGCAGGGATGCACAATGCAGTTCCTCACCACCCACAGACTGATGCCCGGCCAATTCCCAACCAGAGGCCCCAGGCCAGCTTTTCCCAGTTTCTCTACACACACCATGATGCCCTGGGGTTTGGAATATCCCTTTGGACAGTCAGGATCAGCCTGCCCTGGCTGTGCCCCCTCCCAGCTTCTTGTGCCCCCAGCCAGCTCTGGCAGGGCAGTGGGACAAGCTGGAAGGTTCTCGACTCAGTGCAAACACTGCTCAGCAGCAGTTAAAAATCAGTGTGTTATCAGCATCATTCTCACACTGAATCCCAAACACAGCACTATGCTGGCTACTGGGGAGAATATTAACTCTATACCAGCCAGGGCACACTGCAAAGACTCAAAATCTGTTAAACCCTCTGGAAGACTTTGAGGCAAAAGTCCCAAAATGTTGGGGAATAAGTATATGTGAAAGCCAAACAACTGGAAACAATTTATGTATTTTCTTTTTGATTAAAAAACAAAAAAATAGAAAGAAAAGGGAAAATGCAAATATTTGCTTTTATGTTGCTGTAAACATTTGTTGTAGTAACAAAACACAGATGCAGAGCAAGAAGCACTGCAGGAGATCAGCACCTGGACTGGCAGAGCAGCATCCGGGGCTCTGGAGCAGCCCCATGGGCTGTGCTGCTTGTGATGCACATCAGAACAAGGGATTTCAAAAAGCAGCATCCTGAGCAAAAACCCATCAGATTCTGCGTGGAGGAAAAGGCAGAAGGCAACAGTTTATTTAATTTCCCCGCATCCCTCAGAGGATATATTTTGTAGGGAAATCATTCCTGTTTAGGACTGACAAACACCATTTGTTCTCTTGAAAGTAGGAACTCTCTTTGCAGAGCTTGGCAGAGAGTTATTCCAGTTTTCCACTGCACAGCAGGTTGTTGCCACTTTGTATTTACAAGCCAGCTCTGTTATCAGAGCACCTGCAGGAAACAGAGCAGATCAAGTGCTTGTCTTTTCTCATCACCTGGATTCCAAACCCTGTGCTCAAGGAGAGTCACATCCTGCAAGGTAGAGTTCCCCATCCATTTTGTAAAAAGTTTTCTTTTACGGACATGAACTGAGTGTAGATTACCCAGAAAAGGTGAAAAGGGGAGATAATTGTGGTGTGAAGCCATTAGGGCACTCCATAAGAAGAGGGTTAGGGTTTGAATTCAGGCTGGGGACAAAGATACTGATCTCCCCTTCAAGGACTAGAGTGTGGAATCACAGAATGGATTAGGTTTTTTAGGAACCTTAAAGCTTATCCAGTGCCACTCCCTGGGCAGGGGCAGGGACACCTTTCACTATCCCAGGTTGCTCCAAGCCCCGTCCAACCTGGCCTTGGAGACTTCCAGGGGTCCAAGGGCAGCCACAGCTTCTCTGGACAACCTTTTCCAGGGCCTCTCCACCCTCACAGTAGATGTGTTATGTGAATGCAAAATGTTTAAAGTAAATGTTAAATGTATAAAGTAAATATAGGTATGTATTATAAATAAGTTTGCAGTTGTATAACCTGAAAAACAAGTGCCAGAGCAAGGACACTCACTTTTCACATGATGGCATGGATTGTGGCTTCAGGTGGTGTTGCTTTTTTCTGTCTTTCTGGTCTGGTCCCCCACATCTCTGAAGTCAAAAGCCAAAGTTCCCAATATCTCTTCCTCTTTTCTCCTTTTCACCCAGACTCTGTGATTTGGGTTTGAGATCATGCAGGGCAGGACAGGACTCTCAGCCTCCTTCTCCCAGGCCCTTGCCAAGAGCTCCAGACCAGGTAAAGGCAGAGAAGGGTTCACAGCATCCCCCTTCATGCCAGGAATGACAGAAATGAAAGCTTTGCCATCCCTGTGTGCCTTTCCAGCCAGCCATGCTCTCTGTATGCCTCCCATTCCAATTCCCTTGGGCAGCTGGGCAGAACATGGGTGATCCACAGGGCTGGCAGGATTTAGGGCTGAGTGAGCCATCCTGGGGCTGAGAGATGGATCAAGGGTTCACCTGCCAGCCTAGAGAGCCTCTGTGTTTGCAGGCAGCATTTTCCCACTAATGCTGCAACAACACTGCTCAGGAGTGCCTGGTTTTCTACAGGGGAATGATTTACAAAACCCAGAGTAAATCAACAGCACCGATGCAGAAATAAATTGTGTCTTGAAATGGACCTGCAGCTTGACCTCTGCCTGCATCCCCACCACACCCCACAATATTTGCAGTACTCAAACCTCTGTTTCAGACATTTTCCAGTGAAGGTCTCTCTAGGTTGTCTTTCCTAAGAGAGCTAAACATCCATATCTTCGATTGCTTCCAAAGAACTCTTTCCAGATCATTATGCTAAAGATTGTTTTCCTGTGTGGAGTTAAAGGAAGGCTGTTACTACTACCTACAGAGCTTGCTCTACCTTGACAGCAATTGTGCTGGTGATTTTTAACTCACAGGATTCACCTTTTCAACTTTTTATTGGATTTTTTAGTACTTCTTCAGTGCAATCTTGAGGATAAAATCGGTTTTTATGAACACTGGAATAGAAAAAAGGGTGTTAAGTTTGAAAGCCCAATTTTCATTCCATCACCTCAGTTTAAGCCATGTAGCATCACCTTCACTGATGTGAAGTGCCAAGCACCAAACAGAGGGGCAGGAAGAACAGCAGAGCTGCTGAGATGTTTTACATAAACCTGGCCAACCCTCATTACCAGCTGAAAAACAGATGTTATTTTCCTGCATCCAGACAACTTGAATTTCTCCCCTCTGCACCAGAAAAGCAAATATAAAGGTGTTTTTCCCAGAGCTGGACTAAGCCTTGTAAAGAAAATCATCATCTCGACATTATGCCATAACCAATTGAGCTCATTCTGTGTTCTGACCTTTTCCTGGAAATCTGTAGGTCTAGGCCATGGAAATTAAATATTATATCCTGCAAGAACCAGCAGGATCCCTTCCTGGATGACTTGTGAGTGAGTATCCTGACAATCAGAGACTTAACACAGTTGGTTTTGTCACTCCTATGATCTTTTTGGCACACATGACAATAGAAAAATACGGGAACCAAAGAAGGAATATTTTAGTCTTAAACCTTGCAGGTGACAAGACAAAGGATTTCTGGACAGCACTAACATTTCCAAGGGTTTAGAAGGTGGCAAAGTGAGCAACAGACTGAAGGATCAAGGTGTTTGTTACTTTACACAATTGATGTAGGCGCTGGAGACACAGGTAAGGAGCCACTGGAACAAAGTACAGGACTGAAAATAAAGGCACATCTTCTCTGTCACAGCATAAAGGTCACAGGCATCCAAAGAGAACACATCTACCAACATGTGGGGCCCATCTCCCTCCCAGATTTGTCCCTGCAGTACATCCCACACATGGACCCATGTTTGGAATATACCAGTAGCCTTTTAAGCTGTTTATGAGCTAAACACTGTTATTTATGTCCCCTGCTGTGCCACGGTGATTTCTTCCTATTATTTTTTATTGCAGTGCTAGAGATACATAACAGCTGCTGTACCCAGCCTAATTTTAAGTATGTTGAGCAGTGGGATTTCTCTGAGTTTCCTTGGGAGGATCTTCTGCAGACTCACAGATCAATCTGTGTGGAAACATCTTTCTTGATCCCTGCTTCCCTGGGTTCATCCCATCGCTTGTGAAATTCTGCACAGACCTTTTCATCATGAGAATGACTGTTCCCAGGATAAATTGTCATGTTCTACTCTTCACTCAGACTAAAGAGTTTTATCTGTGCAACAGGGAATTTCACAGTTATGGAGTCAACATATTTTAAACCATCATGATATATTTATAGGGCTCCTTGCCATACTTTGGCACTTTTCTTTAAAGGTTTCTTAAATTCTCACTAGCCTGGTAGAGATTTACAAGTTCACAGATCTCCTAACCTATTTTATTTATAAATTCAGACATCAAAACCCCGATGCCATAAGAGGAAGTGGCTTGAGGAATTCATCACAAGAATCTTATTTTGTGTGTAAGTTCTGCTTTATTCTGATTTGTCAGTCTCCCCTTCAAGGTATCCTTAGCAGAAGTTTTCTGGGTGTAAATTGGTGATGAAGTAGTCAGTTAAGAACCCCTGAAAAGTGTCTCTTTATTGACTAACAGCCTGCAGAATTGCATGTTCTTCCTTCCTGAGGAGCAAGGCTCTTCATCATGATTGATTACTGTCAAATCTCCATAGGTTTGTAACAGCAAGATACAAGATATCTACCATAAATCAGCAAATAAAATATTTATTATAGAAAATAACAAGAGGAGCATTTCAACTGTCCTAATGAATCACATGCAGGTCTATCTGGCTCAAGTGCCAACTCTGAGGAGTAACACAACTCTATTTTTTTTCCTTTTTGTGCCTTTTTTTTCTCTCCCTGGACTATTTCATAGCAGATCTGTTGAAAAAGGGTTCTTACCTTGTACCATTCTTCTGCATCTTCCTGTTCTGTCTGGAGCACTGCTTGAAATAGTGTGTCAGATTTAGATGTCTGCTATCCACAAAGCATGAAGGCAAGCTTGGAAAGGATTGGGAAAGGAGCTACAGGAGGAAAACCTGATAGAGAGCATAACAAAAAAAAATGGATTCATTTCCAAAGCTCATGTAGACAATCTGAGCTAAGAAAAAAGCAAACTTGTTCTGTGAATTTTACTGGCTACTAAGGGGTCTGTAGTGTGGAAACAGTGACAAAGTCAAACCTTGTATCTACAGATAAATTTTGAGAAATTGTGTCTATTTTTCTATTTAATTATTAAACACAGAACACTCAGCTTTAAATTGGAGCCTTTCAGCCACTGGTAGGTATTTCTGCAGAGCATAGGGAACAGCTCTGCAGAACTAACTAAAAATGTACTGCTGTCTTTTTGATGTCCCTCTTTCCACCTTTTAACTGACTGCCATCTTCACTTACCTATAAGCAAGGAGGGCAATTAAATGCAGACAATTTGAGCGAAGAGCAAGGTCATGATTGCTGTGGGTGCAACAACAATTCAGTTAATGGGAAGGTTCTGTGCAAATTTAGAGGAAATTCCTCAAAACTTTAGTGGGGAAGCAGCTGAATATCTGTCCTTCATCCCTGTCTCTCCAGTCCTGAATGGTTATGATGCAGGAAACACTGTTAACCCTGATGAGGGAAACCTGCTCCACAAACCTACCCAGAAAGGCACAGCTTCACAAAACCCTTTTGCCAAGACAATAGGGAAGCAGAAACCCAAAAGATTGATTATTTAAGTACCAAAAGCAACAGCAGTGGAGATCACAAACTGGTTTCCCAATAGAATAAAACATTCCAATGTTGTAGAAGATAAAGGATCTGCTTGTTGAGCTTTTGATGGGGTACCCTTCCTTCTCAGACCAGGGTAAAAGAGCAGAGGAGGCTGCTGTTCTGCTCAGTTCTTTATTTCATAGTCTCACAGCTGTCTTGAAGGCAGAGTTCAAAGGGGGTTAAGTGATAAAGGCAAGCAGCAACAGCAACAGCAGGCAAAAATCAGCTTCTTCTTCTTCTTCTATGTGCTCTATATGCTCCATATACTTGATATGCTTTATACTCTATATGCTCTATACTCTATATGCTCTATATTCTATATGCTCTATATGCTCTATATATTTTTTCTGACAGAAGTGTGGATTATATTTGTTAACTGACCAATAAGATTAACACACAATTCTAGTTTTTCTTTTTTTAACCTATCCTGTCTAATTCTAACAATCATAAGTCCTACACCAGTGTTACACAGGTATTACACAGATTTGTGGATGCAGTTTCTATCAGTTCTTATTGTTTAAGTGAACACTCCATCTAAAAAATGCGAACAGTATAATTCTATGTTTTGTCTAAAGTAAAGAATTCTGTGAAAAGGTAACACTACTGCAGCAAGAGCTGTGTTTAAGGTCTCTGCTACAGCTTTTTAATGTTTAAGGCATTTAGCATGTATTTCCACTAAAAGTTAAAAATCTATATTTCTATTTCACTTTGGTGTGGCTTCATGTATCGCAGCTTGTCCAAAGGTTTTAATTCAATCCCTGTGCTGTGGCTTCCCTCTGGGCCTGAGTCCAGAGGAGCTTTCACTCCAACATCTCCTTTTCTGTGCTGTGCCACAAAGAAGATCCACATGGAGAGAAGCATCTTTGAATCCAGGCTTCACAAAGCAGATCAGCAGGTTCCATGTGAGAAACCAGCCAGTGCTTGTGCTATTCCCTGCTGAACAACCTATCCAGCTGTTGAGAACTTAAAAATCATCAGGGTTCTAATTGAGCACCCTTGTGTCATGTTCATGCTCCAGTTCCCAGGTGAAGAAATAATCCTGGCACTCCAGGGCCTTTGCAAGGGGTCTGCAACACTGAGAGAAGGGATTTGACAGGACCATGGACTGTCAGATTTGCACTCTCATAGCCAGCAGAGGGAACTTCACTCTCCTCTGGAACAAGTGCGTGGAGTGGAGATTTGCATTTCCTGCTTTCCTTCGTGCTCACTGTTTAGCTGGAACAAGGACAATCCTGAGGAAAGGAGGTGAAAATTAGAAATGGTGAATTATTACAGGACCAGGGAGAAAACTAGAACATGGGAGAAATGGGGGAGGTGAAATGACAGAGAAGGGTGTTAAAATGAAGACCAGAAGCACGACATCAAACAAATCTTGGCATCCTATTTTTACTTTTAATTGGGTGTTGTTAATTTACTCTTCATTTAATATTACATAACAGTTACAAATATTCTGGGCCTCAATTCTTTGCAGACAATGCAAAACATATGTATATACTACTTTGTTCCTAAACAAGAGAGTATTTTCTGATTCCTGTTAGAAATGAAACATTTTGCTGCTTTTCTACAGGAGCATAGTTCATTCCTGTTAAATGCAGGATGCCTTCTTTCTTGGGAGGTGTTGACCAGCTCTGGAAACAATGGGAAACATTTGCTTCTGTATGAATGAAAAGTCATTATGAATTTTCTAGGCTGGTGGGTTTGCAAAATATGAAATACACATTATGTCAAAACAGAGGAGATGGAGTTGTAATCACTCTGATGCGTGACACACAATTAACAATGTTTGCAAATTTGCATTTATGAATAAAATTCCAATTGAAATGGATTTTCAGCAGACAGTAATGAGGTTTTAAGGACGCAGCCAAGGTATGTTCATACAATGGAAATCAATGAAGCATATGTGCTGAACAAACACGGGAGCAGGGATAACCCATTTCTTAATGAAAGAGTCAGAAAAATGCTGGCATGTCGAGTGTTTTCATCAGCAGCCTTCATGTGCTTTTGAACAGACTAAACCCTGGCAGCAGCACTTGGTGCTGGATCACCTTGAGGGACAGCAAACATTGCTCTGCTCACGTGAATTGTGAAAACGTGCACGGGTTTCTCATCACTCTCCCCATGCCTGATCCTCCCCAGCGAGCAATCCTCAGCCATCCCTCACTGTTTATCAAACCATCCTGCTTGGAGATGGGGTTGAAGGAGGGGATTAGAGCCCAGCTGACGTTTGAATGTGCTGGAAAATGTTGGTAGCTTTATTCTTCCTCTTCCTTTTCTCTAATTTGGTGACCCTCCAATGTTTGTCCCTGCAA
>NC_091017.1:76092306-76207306 GCF_041296385.1 Aphelocoma coerulescens
TGAGCTTAAAATTTCATTTAAGATGACAGAGAAGGAAAGGGTATATTCAACTTTGCTCTTTCAAAGCTGTCAGTCTGTTGGATGGTCCTAGAAAGCCTCAACCTGCAAGAACTGGAGTTAAAAAGAAAAGATCAATAAGAAGAAATTATGCTGGCAGTATCAGGATTGATAATTATTTGAAAGATCTCCTCCTTGCCAGGAAAAGTGCAAACCAAAGGAAGAGAGGGACTTGGGCAACCTGCCCAACACAGAAGAAGTGAGGAGAACTGGAAAAGCTCTTTAGATCCCACAAAACACCGTCCATCACAACTTGGAGAGCCTGTCAGTGAAGTGCCAGGAGAAGGGGTTGTGAATTAATACCTCGTGCATAATTTACAGAATAATGTTAAATAAATACTTTTATGGCTTGCATATTCTAATGGATATTTCTTCCTAGGTCATGTGTATTTTTTTTGTGACTTGAATCATTTTTTTCAAGGACCATAACGTTAATGCAGGCTACTGAAATGAAAAAATTTTTTTAAAAAGCGTTGTTTTGCTCCACTTAATGATCAAACCTCTGCCTGCAACAAAATAACTGAGAAACCCCATCCTCACAAGGGGCTTATCCTCTTTTCCAGTCCTTTGTGCTCTGTGAATGGTGTCCAGGAGGAAGATGGGCATCAGATACCAACTGGGACATCATCAAAACGCAGACCAAGTGTAAAACCGAACAAATCCTGTTCTTACAGTGAGCCAGCACAAGAGGGTGGTAGAAGCATGTCCAGAGACGCTTCGGCTGTCATGGAAACATCTGCGGCTGGGGAGCTGCCGCTCCGATGGGCACCCATTGATTTGTACCTGTTGTTTGCAGGGCACCTGCGTCACAGGCACCGCTGAGCTCTTCATCAGCATTCCAGGTGGGAGACGAGGAGCCGGGAACCGGGATTCGCGAAGCACATGCTAAGCAGTCTCCTTCGGGAAGGAAAGGATGATGCTCTGTCTGAGTGGGGACCAGGGAGAGCAGACCAAAGAGCTGGGTAATGAATAAAAAGGAGAATAAGCACAGACAAGGTGTTACAGAAGGGATGCATCACTTGTAGGAGATGGATCACTTCCCTAAAATGAGGGCTGCCCGTTTCCAGCTGCAGGCTGGTTAGGAAGGATCTCCCTGGGATGCTCATCTATCACTAAATGACAGCTTGGGTGTTCTCTGCCACTGGAGCTGACAATACCCATGGTTCTTGCTCCATGACATCCAGCTGAAACCAGACTGGAACAAGACCAGGAATTCAAATGTCCCAGGTCACCCAGCCAGCTGCTGTTCCAGCTGGATCCCCTGAGCGCCTGTCCCCTGCTCCAGAAACCAGGGAGAACTTGCTTTTTAACATCTCCTACATCCCAGCTGCGCTGAGAGCCTTATTTTGAAATGCTGTCCAGTTCCCCTTGAAATTAAACATTGTCCTTTCAAATCCCAGTTGTGGTCACAAGATTTTTCCTGTAATGTAAATGGTGGGTGCTGTATCCCAGCGAGATAATTCTTGGATGTCCCAAAGGATGTCACATTGCCACTGGAGACAGAAACAACATTGAGTCACCACAAATTGTGTTGAATTTTAATATAGCAGACAGGGGGAGGTTTGGAGCTGGGATTAAAGTCTGTAGCCAGTGCCAATTTCCTAAAAAACCAAATTCTGCTTGATCCATGGAAGGAAAGGGTGGACCTCAGCTGGCAGAAGGGAACACAATCCCACTGCTGACAGCAGAACTCCGTGGTCCTGCACAGCCTGGGATCAGCCCATCACTCCTTCCCGCATCCCAAATCAGAAGAGCATTTAAAAATGCAGTTGTAATTTTCTACTTGAGAACTTTTTCCAGCTGGGTGCCTGTCTCAGTAGTTTTCTCTTCTCGACTTAAGCAGTAGAAGAACTGCAAATCGATTTTATCAGGATTTAATTAAATTTGTGCTGTGACCTGCAATGCAGTGTAACTCACACAAGTGAAATCTTGATTGCAGCAGGGCTGAGCATGGGCATGAGGGTTTGTTATTGGGACCTTCTTGCAATCAACAGGGCCCAGCCTGTCTTTCTAATTTATTCAGGATAGTCCTGAGCAAATGAAATTACTTCTCTGCCTGCAGCCTGTCTGCTTTAGCCTGAGCTTATGAGGCAGATTAAATATGTATTCAGAACCTCAAATAATCTGCACCAGCCTTAAAGCTGAGACTGGGATTTCCAAGGGAAGTTTTTCAGTGTAAGGAAAAATACCAACACTACTCTTCATGGCAGCATCTCCTTCCCCCGTGACAAATCAATGGATGTAAATTCTCTGGAACCTAGATTTTGATTTTGCAGTGAGAGCCATTGACTCCTGACTGTTTGCAACAGTAATTTGCTTCATTACCACCACTGCAGCATTTAGCAGACACTTAAAATGTCAAAATAGGGATTTTTTGATTTTTTTTTTAAATTGAATTTTATATTATGGCTGCATTCAGACATGACAGGCATCCAGTACAAGTCACCTTACTGTGAAAGCAGCAGTCAGTCTGATTGCAATGCCAAACTCACTGAATTCATGTCCTTATGCTTTTTTTCCATTTTTCAGAACTCAGTCCACCGCACAGTTGCCTGCACTTTCTTCAGGAGGAAGCTTCATTTCCAGAGGGGAAAAGAAGTTTCTAATCACCGTGCTCACCCGGGAGTGCAGAGGATATTTCCAATCACCTGAGCCACTGGAGACATTTGGCAACTTGAAAAGCAGGGCTGGTGCCCTGGGGTGGATTCCATAGTCTGTGGAAAGATAAGCAGAGTCCAGGATCTGGCTTTGCCAACCTGAACAGTTCTGTGATTCTATAAATTCATGTGGGACTCAGCTGCCCCTGGCTATCCACAGCTCACTGGAACTTTCATCAAGGGGTGGTGTTGTTGCAAAATTTAGTGCCAAAGTCAACACCAGGATTCATGAGGTCACTGGAGATGGATGGGCACCTACTGATAGGGAGATGGTTGTCTAATCCCAAAGCTTCTTCCATGGAGCACCTCTGGATATGTGACAGCTGCAGAGGGAACCTATAATGCATTACTGTCTAATGTAATTTATATTTCTGGTATCAACCAAAAAAAAACAAATATAAGAGTGAGAAACTCTAGAAATGAACATTAATACATTGCATGATTTAGTTCAATGATTTATTAATATTCACAAATACTTAAAAAAAATAGCCATGCTTTGTCTCATATAGATCATTGATTTCACTCTAATCCCTACAAAGCATTTGGAATTTCAACAGCATTCCAAGGGGAAAATATGATATTGGAAAGGTAAAAGACGTTTTGCAGAAGAGCTTTTACTCTTAGTCCCTGCTAATCAAAGAGAATCTGATTTGGAAGGGTGTCTATAAATTGGAAACTGGGAAGGAGGTTTGTATGGTTCTTAAAGCCAACGTTTTCAAATTGTAATGCTGTATTATCTGCTTCAATATGGCTTCCACTGCCCAGTTTGAGGCAATTCACTTTGAAACATTAGCTGAAATGCAGAAAGCCCAGTCCCAAGCATGGTTAATGAAGAATAAAAAATTCCACTGAATAATTCACAAACGTTTTATGTACTGAATAAGGAAAAACAATTTGTGCAGTGCAAAGTGAAACAAAAATGTTTGAAAGGTGTTGCCTGAGAAGTCCATAAAAACACCCTGTATTTATCCACAACCATGTAATTTAAGAGAATTTTTAATCAAAATAAAGCCTTACATCATTCTGTACATAAAGGCACTGAAAATTAAAATTATGCTGGGACATAAAACCTTACCTTGATGTTGGGATATTTGTAATCTATTCCCAGCTTGTCCCTAAATATTGGCGAATATTTAACGCCTTTGTGCTTTAGCATCTCTAATATGAAATCAAAACAATGTTGTTTCTGACTTGCCCATTTGAAATTTTATTTATCAATATGTTTAAAGGATTTCAGGATCTCCATATAGAAAAGCAAAGTATTGCCACTGTCACTGTGAAAACCTCTTGTTCTTTGCATAAATGTTTGCTGTATTCCATATATTTCCTGACAATGGATGTTTCCCATTTGTTGAGAATTACTGGTGTCACTGGTGTGGACTTGGGAAAGGCTGTCAGGCATCTGGCAAATTTCTGTGACAATTTTGGATCCAAAACCTGCTGCAACTCTGCATCTGTTACCTGTGGGACTGATTTAATATCATTCAGTCCCTTGATTATCAATATCATTTTACTTCCAGGGAGTTCCTGCTTCCCATGTTGTACACACTTAGGGCTGGAGCATTTTTTTACCCCAGAGATGAGCTTGTGTTAATGCTGCTCTTCATTTCCCTGCTGACTTTGGGTGTTGGAGCTGCTGCTTCTCATTTCTTCGTTAAAACAAGAGCTGAGCAGAGCCATAACAGTTCTAAATGCATTAATACTCTTGATGTATTAATACTCTTGATGTATTAGTGCTCTTGATGTATTAATCTGCTGGGAAAGTGATTTCGACCAAGGACAGAAGGAATTCTTGTCTTGTTCCCACATAATTGAAACAGTTTTCTAGGATTATGCCTTGTGTTTGGCACTTGTGAGTGCTGTGCCCAGTTTTGGGCTCTCCAATGCAAGGAAGAGTGGTGAACATGGTGGAGAATAGAAAAAAACAAGGAAAGGTGGTAGGAATATGCTGGGCTTATATTTAAAAGGGGGAGCAGAGGGTGGATCACTCAACACACAGAGGTCTTGCTCAATCCAACCTGTTCTGTGATGCTGTGATTTTGTCACCAGGAAAACAAAAAAAGGCGAAGGTTTAGCATCATCAAATAAAATCACAGAATCAAATAATTTTTTGAGCTGAAAAAAATCTGCAAGTTCAAGTCTGACTCAGCACTGCCAAGGCCACCACTAAACTGTGCCCTCAAGTGACACATTTCACAGGGTTTTAAATCCCTCCAGGGATGGAGACTCCACCACTGCCCTGGCCACTCTGTTCTGGTGCTTGACAATCCTTCCTACAAAGAAATTTTCCCAAATATCCATTCTAAGCCTCCCTGACACAGTTTGAGGCTGTTTCATGTTGTCCTGTCTCTTGTTCCCTGGGAGCAGTGTCTGATCCCCACCCCCGGCTGCCCCCTCCTGTCAGGGACTTGTGCAGAGCCACCAGGTCCCCCCTGAGCCTCCTTTGCTCCAGGCTGAGCCCCTTTCCCAGCTCCCTCAGCCGCTCCTGGTGCTCCAGACCCTTCCCCATCTCCATCCCCTTCTCTGGACACACTCCAGCCCTTCAATGTCTGTCTTGTCATGAGGGACCCAAAGCTGACCCCAGGATTTGAGGTGTGGCCTCAGCAGTGCCCAGCACAGGGGATGGACACTGCTCTGGTCAGCAGGTGAGAACAGCTGCAGGTTTTTTGTGCAGCTCCATCTTTATCTGTGACAATAAAACCACCTATTTTGTGTCCCAATTTCAACAACTTCAGTGTTCAAGCACACCAATCTCTGTCTGTATTGACATTCTTCCACCTCACATTTGCTGGCTGACCACCACTTGAATTTGGGGAAGTAATCAAAGCACAATGAAGTAAAGGTCATGTACATTTAGCATTACTGTGACTATGATATTCCTATAATATTCAAGCTGGCCCTGCCCAATGGAACAGTCCCACCTCTGGTTTCCAGGAGCACTGCCACTCTTTCTGCACATCTGGAAATTTGTAGCCCAGCCTGCCTCATCTCCAGGTTCAGAAGTCATCTGTTCCTCACCTCTAGCCCCTACACACCTCCACCAACATCCCCTGGGAACTTCTTTCCTGTCCTGCCATGTTCTTCAAAAACTGCCCAAGACCTCTTTCTGCTGGAAGTGGGAAGGAAGTTGCTGCAGACACCACAGCTCATCAAATCCACCTCAGGCCCCACTCACCAAACTATTGCACACATTAGGGAAAGGGGGATCAGGAAATAAAAGCAATACCTGCCCCATCAAACCACTTCTCATCCATCTTTGGGATGTGCCAGCATCAACCTCCCTGGCTGCAGGATCGCTGGTGGACGAATGAGATGAGAACTGGAAAGGTGAGAATAGGGAATTTCTCTGCCAGGATACAACTTGTTCCTACCTCTTAGCCAGAGAAGAGTGGATTCAGAAATACCTAAGGGAACTCTCTATAAACTAAATAAGTTCATTACACTGCAGTCAGTGTGAAAAGCTCTCCAAGAGTCACCAGGTAAATGAGCTGAGGCAGACTGGCTCACCAGCATGGCTGTGCTCTCACCATCCTCATATTGCTGTCCTGGATATTGCACAGCAGGGATACACCCAGCTGTACTCCATGAAAATGGCTTCAATTCAATCCAAAGATCCCACACCCAGCACTGCACCGAGTTTCAAGGCAGTTTTTTTCCCTCCATCTATGTTGTTTTTATCAATTTATCAGAGGTTAGCACAAGAAAGGACTTTTCTTGAAAACACAGCTTCTGAACAAGGCATGTGAAATAAATGGACAGGCATTGGGAATTCGGATCAATAAGGAGCTCGGTAGAATACAAGGGATAGGGAAAAGAAATTTGTCTCTGTTCTGCTGTAGATCAGGGGAGTAAGATATTGATTTTTCCTCTCAGCACAGTATTGACCTGAGAGGGAACGTGGTGACAGGGTGCAGTGGGGCTCAGACCTCTCTTTGTATGACATGCAATTTCAAGTGGGCTATGGAATATGAATGGGAAAGTGGGCAATGACCGCTAAAAAAAAAAAAAAAAAGAATCCACAATGGAAACATGTCTGGTAACAAATGCCACTGCTCCAGAGCATCGCTCATCCATCTGAGCAACATCCTCCTCCAGAACTAATCCTGCAATTACATGAATGTTTGCTTAACTAAACACAAAACGCCTCTCGAGTGGAGCAGAGGATTCCTGGGCTTATACTTTCAGCAAAGAGAGAAAGTGAAGCAACTTGGCCAAGCGCAATAATCTTCTGATGGATACATTCAGCAAACAATAGGCTTCTGCTTGGTGTTTGCTGTCAGCCTCAGGGGCACCAGCTCTGCAGGGCTGAGGCTTCAGGCTGCATCATTAAGATAAAATAAACTCAGCTGTGGCTTCTTACATCCCTCGTCTTCCTTAATGTTGGAATACTGAGTGGAGCAGATAAACTGCTAAGAAGCTGCCTCTTTGAAGACTTTCTAGTGCCAGGAGGCCCCAAAAGACTGCAGGAGAAAAGAGTTGTAGGTGGGAGACAAGAAACAGGTAATTTAACTCATGAGGAGGCAGATCACAGGGAAGGAACTAACATGGGATGGCAGAAGTAAACCACTCGTGTTTTTCATGGCAATAGCTACTGCATTTTTAACACTTTCTATAAATATATTCACCTGTTAATCATAAAGAAATAATCTTCTCATACTTTTATCTTTTTCCTACCAAAGCAAGTTTTGGCACAACTTTGAAACGCTGCTCTCATTCCTCCCCAAGGTTTGTGGTGTGTTATGTTCATTTTCCATTGGAAAACATGGGGAAAATCTACCCCAAAAAGGGATAGATTTGCATTTCTAAATGCCACCAATAAAACGGGACAAACACTTGCTGTGTCAAACAGGGGGGAAAAACGAAAAGATCATAATTTATTCCTGTTTTGTGGAAGCCTCAGGGGAAGATGAAGCAGTTTAAGGGTGAAATATATGCACAGCCATCTTCAAAACAGGAGTCAAATCTCTTCTCTCTGGTAGGACTCTCTAGACAGAATTTTTACCACATGGAATCATTACTGTTGAAAAGACCTTTGGGATCATCAAGTCCAAGTGTCAGTTTAGCACCACCACCAAATATCCCCTGGGTTTCTTTCTAGGTGTAAGTGTTGTGTTCAGGCTCAGGCAGAAAGGTTTTCCTTTGTCCAGCTTTTATCTGCTCTTCAAGGAACCTCCTGAGTGCGTCAGATCTCAAGCTAAGGCAGAGATTGTTTCTTGTGTCTGAGGAAATGTCATTTAGGGTCTCTCCACCTTGAACATGGTACATTTGCTCTCCATCAGAGACCACATCAGTGCTTGCTGAGAGATCCTTTCCTGGGCTTTTGCCTTTTTTGGATTGTACTGCCAATATCTCCTATCTTGGGCAGAGGGGTAAAGGGTGGTTTGAGAGGGCTCATCCATCTTGGTGGTTTATAATCAGTCACTAATCTTTAGAAAAGCTGATCTTTAACCCCCCTCAAATAATTGTTAGAGCCAGACAGGATTAATAATTTCTAATTAAGCAAGATTAGCATATAAAATGGGATATTGAGATTTTATACGACACTGTGTATTAGCATATGAGAAATACTCATTGAATCCATGCAGGAACAAACTGTAGAATTTTTTCAGAGTTGGCTAAAAAAATCAGGAAGATCCTTGTGTGGTCTTTGATCAAGGTCAGTGCCTATAAAATTCTGATTATCTGAAGATGGGGAACTTTTAGTTCCATAGGTCCTAATTCTACCAACTACCTTTGGTTAGAACTTCTGAGAAGGGAAGAAGAGATTCCTCTTCCCTTAACAGTTTGGGAATTAATAAACATAGTGGGAAAATGCATTATTTGACCTAAAGCAAGTTTAGAAAGTCAGTTGTCCTACAAAACAAACCTCAGTCTAGCACATATTACAAATATTAGGATTAAGTCCTATCCAGCATGTGAAGTTTTGATATACCTATTAAAGCAAGACTCTACTTTTTCCCCACTCTAGTTGCAATCTATAATCAATGTAAAGGTTTATAGACTTATTTCTTAAATATATGGAGGAGACTTCACAAATCTGAGTTAGGAAATTCCCTACCCACTAATAAGGAATGCAGCCTGATAGATTTTCCCATGAGAGACAGAGTGAAAAACTATCTTTCATTGTGACCCTTATTTATTACTGTCTGAATATATTTGACATATTGTATGAAATAATCATGCTTGAAGAGTCTTAAAGACTTTGAGAAAATGGGCAAAAATGGGATTTTTTTGGTTGTGTTTGTGAATGAGGGCCCAGCATTCATTCAGCTCAGAAATTAGATCACAGCTCTTCATTCCCTCCCTGAGCTTGCTGAGAAAACGAAACCCAGGAATCTCCAACACCTCGATTGCTTCTTCACTGAGTGCCACAAAACTACTTTTATTTTCTTTTTTTTAGACCAATAAAGACAAAATGCAATGTGCCTGAAAACTTTGACACAAAAGAGGCTGTTAGAAAAGACAGTTAAAATGCCACTTGTCTCTAAACAGGCCTGGTGGGAAAGGAAAAAGGAGTGTTTTCAGATGTTTCCAGGTGTGTACATATGGAAGCCTCCCATTAGTGTGGATGTTTCCCAGAATTGCTCCTGCAGCAGTTAAAGACTTTGATGTAAGCTGAAGGAGTGATAATTTGGGGTAAAAACATTGCTGATCCAAAACCTGACAACTTCTCATCATCTTTGGCTGATCATAGAAACTTTAGTCTTTCCTTAGTCAAAATCATGGAGTTTAAAACTCGTTTTTTTATATAGATGCAGACACAAGAGCCTGCCCCTCTTTTTTAGTGGATTAGACTTCAAATTTTAGTCAAGCTAAGTAGTTTTTTTATGTTAAACTGGGCAGGTGCACCATTTTAAAGCACAAAATCCATACTGCAGCTGGGCTTTTATGTGCTGTTTTTCATTCCCCACCTTCAAAAATCTGTCAGGTGAGCTTGACCTCAAGTTTAATTGCCAGCTGTAGACACAAAATGCACATTGCTTTTTATTGCAGTTTAGTTTAAAGTACCTGGGTATTAAATTCCAGTGGAAATCTGAGACATGGCTCATAAAATGTCATGAAACACCTTTTATACCCAAGTGCCAGTTGCTATCCATCTAACGTGACAGCCTCTTCCCAAAGGGGTTCTGCAAGGAAAAGATAACCATGCAGCCAGGAAAGGTTCTTTAATACACAAACATTTATTTAAATGTGGCTGTTGTTATTAATCCAGTTATTAATTGATCTTGTGGGTGGCATCCCTGCGCATGGCATGGGGTGGAATCCAGATGATGTTTGAGGTCCCTTCCAACCCAAAACGTTCTGTGATTCTGTGATTAATGTGGGAGCTTCCTAAATTTTCCTACGAGAAGCTTTTTCCTACAGTTTTTATGTCAGCTTGGTAATTGTGGAATTCTATTTCCCAAAATATTAATAATTTTGTTAAGAAGATTTAAAAAAAAAAAAATTATGGTACTTGGTAATATTTTCCTTTATAAATTCTTACAACTCAGTGACTCATTCCTATAAATTATATTACTCAGTTTTCATTAAATCTTTGTGTTTTATGAGAAAATTATTCTGCTTTTTAGTTCACTGTTTCCACCTCTTCTGTCTTAGCAACACCAGAAAGCTGAAACACTGTGATATAGGAATCAGGACATTATATTAACCTGCCTCACATATTCTCTCAGTTTTAAAGAAGTCTTCATATTTCTCTTCTCAGCCTTTTGTTACCCAAACCTCAAAGTGAAGGCTCTCAGCAGTGTCAAATTGGTATCTGGGACATCTAAGGAAAACATATGGAAGAAGTAATGAGGTTTGGGAGCTGTGCACATTTTATCCCATTTAACTTCACCCCTAGGACTGAAATTTTATGGATTCATCTGGGTCCTATTTTGAGTCCCAGAATTAGGCCAATACAGTTTTTAAGCACATCCTTCAGAGCAGCCCTCTCAGAAATACTCCTCTTTTCTCCAGATCAGCATAAGACACATCTTTAAAGAGAACAAAAACACTTCAAAATTCTGTTTTGAGCTGATTCATCTGTGATTTCTCAGTGACAATCTGCCTCACAAAGTTTGGGCGCTTCTCCGCCGAGTTCTGCACGAGATCCGTGTGCTGCCAGTTTCCTGCAATTGTCTCTGCTCCCAAGGGCTGCTACAGCTGCCTCTGTTCATCCAAATGATGAAGAGGAACATCCTGAAGTCAAGGTATTCTCATTCATTTCAACAGACCTTGGATCAGGTCTTGATGGTTCCTGAACAAAGGGGAACATAAAGAAAGCAGCCTTGTGCAAAGATATTTGTGTAGGGGAAGAGGGAAGACAGAGACACAGAGAAGAGGAAAACAACCTCATCTTTAGTAGGGTTAAAAGATGAACTTTTGAAACTTTCCTGACTTCTCTGAGTTTTTGTCAAAATCCTTTCAGGTATGTGCTTGAATATGTTGCAGCTGAAAAACTGCTATTGCCTGACCCCATCAAGACCTCTGCTGAGTTCTTGTCATGTTTAAGAAACTCTGCTTCGAAATATCCTCAGTAACAAGCCTGATAGTATTTGGAAATAATTGGGCTCCATGTTGCCTTTTACTTTTTCCTAAAAGCCCATTTAGTTTTCTCTTTATTTTACTTCTTATCAGTGTGCATTCCTGGCTGTCCTGAATCACAACAGAAACTGGGTTTTTTTTCAATCCTACCTACATATAAATTCTGCTATTGCAAGAGAGTATTCTATTACTTTATCCCACAGCCATAGGGAGGAGGAGAGAGATCCAACAGGCAGGAATTGTGCAGAAAGATTGATTTATTTAATTATTTTACAAACTTTTTTATAGACTTTTGTCTCCATAGTCTAATTGGACAAAGGATCAGCCACCCCCTGGGTGCATTGGCTAGAAATCCTAAACATCCATTGCCAAAATATTTTTCTACTGTACCATAAACATAGTTCTACAAGATTGTAGGTGTTCATAGTTTATAGAACTTCTGCTAATCTCTTCATGAGAGAGAAAAGTATCCCACGGGCTTAGAAAGAAGCAAGAAAATTTCTTGCTAGCAGCAATATTGTATCCACAGTATTCTATGAAAAAGTCATTGGAAAAATCATCTGAGAGACACCTCAAATGTTATCCCACTCATAGAATCACCAATGGTTTGGATGGGAAAAGACATTAAAGACCATCCACTTCCAACCCTGCCATGGGCAGGGACACCTTCCACTAGCCCAGGTTGCTCCAAGCCCCGTCCAACCTGGCCCTGGACACTTCCAGGGATCCAGGGGCAGCCACAGCTTCTCTGGGCAACCTGTGCCAGGGCCTCCCCACCCTCTGCATAAAGAATTTATCTTAAGTTCTACCTCATTTCTTGACTAAGTTTATGACATCATGAGTTTTGTTTTTCATGTATAAAATGTTACTTCCCATTTGGAAAAGGGGAAAAGTTTGGCAAGCAAAGTCTGAAGAAAAGTGCTTGTTCCACTTTTCCCCCGCCCAGTATAGCGCTGAGTATTGCTGCTCCCAGGAGCGTTCCCCTTAAAAGTCAAGACAAAGGTGGATAAAATAACTGATGGGAGAACCCTAAAATAATGTGGAGGATAATTTCTGCAGGGGCCTTCCACCCACAGTAGCTCATTCCCCACAGACCTGTTCCTCATCAGAGGGATGGGCATCCAACAGGTTTTCCAAGGCACTGGAGAATCCAAACCTGACAGATCCATGCTCCCTGTTATGCAGCTGTTTACTTTACTTAGAGCTAGAACCAGCCCTCTGAAATAACAGCTTGTAGCTTAACCCCAATGTCATAAGAGCAAAAAACCTTCAAAGAGTTGAATGGGATTGGAGTTGACATTATTTCTTCCCACATAGCAATGGACTCCTGTTGTAAATTATCAATCACAGCAGTGGAGGAGACCAGCCTGACAAACCAGACTTTCCTCTTGTTTTTCCTCCAGCTGCCCCAGCACTGTTTTTGCAATGGTTACAGGGAATTGTTTTCTTACCATTTCCAGCAGAAAGGACAGGCTGGTGTTGTTCTACATCATTAATACCACCCCTGCCCCTGTCAGGGTGTGCTGTGCAAAATGAACCTTCCCTTAGCCTGGAGTTGGAGGATGTAGGTTTACTCACATTTTAGCCTACAAAAGAGGGGCTGGGTTTTATCTAAAGCCATTCCATAATGCCCTAAATTCTTTCCCACAATGGTTGTGTTTCCAACTGCAGCTCTCCATCCCCAGAGCAGCCTGCATGACTGTACCCAACACGGACAGTGGGATTTCACTGGGAGACAGGAGAATGACACAGGAGCTGAGATAGGCCTTGCATCCCTATTCCAGATTTTCCACTTTGTATATGTCATGCACAGCTGGGAAGGGTTTTTTATATGGATCTGCAATGTGTAGGTGAATTGGGGATTCCTTAGGCTTGCTAGCAAAGCTGAAAGGAATTCAGTCTATTAGAGACTTCATTCTGAAAATCAAATACCTAACTCTCATTTTTGAATGGTATAAAAATAGTTAAAATAAACAGAATTTTGTGAAGAAATGCCTAATTTTGGGGTGCTTGGAAACAAGTAGAAGTTCATTGAGATATTAAAATCCTTTAAATGACACGGGTTTCTTTCCTTTTCCCTCCTTCCTTATTTTGTGCTTTCTTTCTGACTTTATTTCTTTTTCTTCTGGTTCAAGACCTTCACAATTTATGTAAGTCACTATAGAAATTCATTTCAGATGACTTGTTCTGTGTGCTGGTGGAGTTTGCCAAGGATTTCTGGTGAGCAGATTTGTGGGTGTCTCTGGGTGTGTGGAAAAGGGAAGGGAGAGTTTTGCATTGCAGACAGTGCAAGCAGGACCAAGCCAGACCTGTGATTTGCATAAAGAAAAAAAAAAAAAAAACAGTGTAAAGGAAATATCTGCTCTTCTGAGTGCAAAAATATAGTGAAGAAAATGCAGGAAATTTTCTTTGTTGGGACTGTGGATGAGACTGGAAACTTACCCTAGGCTCTAACTGATGCTTAACAAATTAGCCCAGGGTTTCTTTAAAAAATTGCTCTGAATTACACAAATTTATAGCACCATGCCAGTTAGAATTACCAAAGCTGTGCCACATTTCCCTAAGAGTTAAGTTTCACCCCCCTTTCCCCAAAGAATAAACTGAAGGCTAATTATGCTGGGTGACTTGAGGGTTGGAACAAGATGATCTTTAAGGTTCCTTTCAGCCCAAACTTTCTGTGATTCTATGATTTTATAACTTGGGTAGAAAAACATGCAGTTTAGGAATGAAACCCCATGAATGCCATGACCCATGCAATAACCAATAATTAATATTTAAGATGATGAAGGAGGAAAAAAATAATGACTTTATCCCAATGTACAAGCCTGTCTGTATGTGCACTGTAAATATTTATCCCAATATGACTGGCTTTCCATCAGGATAGGTCTTACTTAGCAGAAGGAAGAAGATAGGATTAATGTTTATACTCACATTCATTGAAAGAGCCTCCACCATCTGTGAAATTAATGTGACAAAACAACATTTTCACATGTCATTTAATTTCTTTTCTGTTTTTTTAAAAAAGTAGTCTAATTAAAGAAAAGATTATGAAGGAGAAGAGCAGGAGGGGAAGAAATCTCAATGCAGAACTTGAAAGCACCATATTGCAATTTGGGATTAGAAGAGGGAAAGATGAATTTGCATCTTGATGCCTTTCATATTTATTCAGTTAGAAAAGTGCTTATTGAATGCTTAAGGCACAGAATGTTACAAACATGATCAGAATTTCAGCCACTCAAAATAACCAACAAAAACATGCTCTCTCCTTAAATGGAGGAAGTTCAAAAGCCAGAGGCCCCCAGGTCAAATGCTAGAGATGTCCAAAAAGCACCAAAATCTGTTTTGTAATCCTTCTCTCTGTGACAGTGACAGGACCCAGGGAATGGCTGGAGCTGGGGCAGGGGAGGTTTAGGTTGGATATCAGGGAAAGGTTCTTCCCCCAGAGGGTGCTGGGCACTGCCCAGGCTCCCCAGGGAATGGCCCTGGCCCCGAGGCTGCCAGAGCTCCAGGAGCTCCGGGAGCATTTGGACAGTGCTCTCAGGGATGCCCAGGGTGGGATTGTTGGGGTGGCTGGGCACGGCCAGGACTCGATGATCTTTGTGGGTCCCTTTCAACTTGGGATATTTTATGATTCTAGCAAATGTTTATTTTCCAAAATGACTTTAACACATGCCCTTAGTTAAATGTATTGAAGCTGAAAATTAATGTGTTGCTAGAATAAAGTCTTTGGTTTCTCCAATTGGACAACTGAATCAGAAAAGGAAAATCAGAAAAGTTGATATAAAATATAAGGAAAAACTAACCAGAGCCACAAAAATCTGTTCTTGGCAGCTCTAAAGTTCATAAGTCACAAGTGAAAAACAAGAGAAGTTTCCATCGTGCTTCAACATAAAGTGGGAATTGTCAACAGTCAGTGCCAAGAGGTCACAATGTTTAATGTCTTTTTTGCTTCAGCCTTCACTAAAATAATTAGCCTTGGTCAGATACACTGATAAAACCTGCAAAGAGCAGAAAGGCCAAGCTAGATAAGGCAAGAGGTAAGTAAACCAGACATCGAACACAGGTGGGTGTGGTGGGAGGTGTTAAAAGCTCCATATAACTTTATATTGTTTAATTACCTTTATGGAGAGAACTGGTTTTAGTAAGTCCCAAACAGGTTGTGATTATTTTGTAGAATGGAAATGGGAATGAATAAAACTCCCAAACCAAAAACACCAAATCAAACCCAACAAAAACTCCACAAAACAACAAACACCACACAAACAAACAAAAAACCCCACCCAAACCCCAAAGCATATTGAATATCTTCTTTAAACCCTCCAAGTACAGCACTAAGGAATTGTCATCATCCACAGGACAGACATATGGCAGACACTGAGGAAACCAGGAGTTTAGGAGCTCCAATAACAAGAAATGGTTCAGGCCAATCTGTTTTCCTTTCAAGATACAATAATAATCTTAAGGGGAAAAGCTGTTGAGGCCAAATCTTTACTTTTATGGAGGTTTTTTTGTGTTATCCTATAGAACATCCTTGCTAGGTAAGATATGAAAGCATTAGCAGAGTGTACAGAGGGTCTAAATGCTCTATGGAGAGTTCCAAAAGAGCTGGAAGCTGTGCTCAGGTTGTTAAAGGTTCGGTTCAGACAGAGCCACGTGGCACTGGAACTCCTGAGTTTGGTGCTGCTAGATGTACTCAGTAACCCTGATTAATAACATAGTGTGATTTTAGGGTCATAGACAACCAAAAATTTTGTAGTACTGGGGAAGATAAGTAGAATTCTGAGTATTCTTAATAAAGATGGGAACCATGGTGTTATTTACAACAAACAAATGCAGCTTTCTACATTTAGACTGTGGTAATCTGCTTTATAAACACAGAATAAGGAACTGGTTCAACAGCAAATCCACTGAAAACAGATTTCTTGATCTTCAAAGTGAAAACCACTAAAAAAGACTCAAAGTAAAACAAAAAAAATCACATTTCTGGAGAAGGATAAACCTTATCCCGAGCTGTAAAATGCTGATATTTTATATATACATAGTAATATACTACAGTGATATGTTAATATACTGGGATTTTATTGCCTGGGGAAGCTGTGGCTGCCCCGTCCTTGGAAGTGTCCAAGGTCAGGCTGGACAGGGCTTGGAGCAACCTGGGAAAGTGGAAGGTGTCCCTGCCCATGGACAGGGTTGGAACTGGATGGGCTTTAAGGTCCCTTCCAACCCAAACTGTTCTGTGATTCCATGATTTGAACACCACACCTGAAACCAGGAAAGGGAAAAATGAAGAAACTGCAGTGATTGAGCCTAGAGAAAACAACAGCAGGTGAGGCTGTGGCCAGGCTCTTCAGACACACCAGAGGAAACTACAAAGGCAAAAAATTGTTTTCAATATGCACAGAGATAAGACACGCTGTTAAGAATAATTTCCACTTAGCAGATCCCTGAGGATAAGAGATAAACTAAATTATCATTTAAAATCCCTTTGCATTTTTACTTTTTATTTCTACTACCAGATCTCTTGAATTTGATTTTCTATTTCTACCTCCTAGAAGAGGGCAGATTTTTTTTTTTTTTTGAGTGGGAGGTTAAACATATATATTATTTTTCTTTTTTTTTCATGATTTTGGGGATCACTTTAGACAGAAAACTGTCATATATATATGACATATATATATATATATATATATATGAACACTATATATATAAATGAACACTGCACCACTGAGCTGCTCTTTCACGAGCCTGCATCACTTCTACCAATTATGAAGGAAATTATTGTAGTAACTCCTTTGGACCTAATCATTAGTCAGTTACTTTGGACATTCTTTCACTTTCCTGCTTCTTAAGTTGTGGTGTATTTCCCCAGGGCTTGCAGGAAATCCATAAATGCCAGCAATTTGACATGGGGATGCATTGTTAGAGCAGCAGGAAAGCCAGGGCAGTTACACAACCAGCACATTTCACCCCACAGGCATCACGGGGCACAAATAATGGCAGTTTTATTCTTAGCCATGTAGAAACAAGATTGCAGATGCTTTACTTGCAGTTTTGAATGTTTGTTCCCATGGGCCAAGGCATTTAGAAATCTGGCACTTTCATGTTGGTGAGATATTTCTCCCAGGCTCCTCAGGAAATCTGACATCATGTTTTGTGACATATCTTGCAGATAGCATTTTCTTTTCAATTGCTCACCCAAATGTTCCCTGCCTGTTGTACACAACACAAATTAATATCACAAGCTGCTGTTATACCCTGCTGCTAAAATGCAATTTGTCCTTTGTATTTCTCCTGTAAAAGGCTGCTGACATTCATTTCTAATGCTCAAATTAGAGAAGAAACTCAGAAATGAGGTTTGCAATTAGGCAAGGAATTCGATAAACATCAAAGAATTCACGACTGCGGGTTTTTAAAACCAAAGATCAAAATAAATTCCAGAATGTATATGGGTTTGAATAGCCATTTATGCAGTGAATAAAGAACAAGAGAAATGTCTGACTTCAGAAGAGTTCCAATTGCAAAAATAAAAATGATGATAAATGTGTAAAATTTTAATTATGCGGCAAATATTCCCTAATGTCATCCTCATGAAAAGAATAAAGACACATCCATGTCAATTAAAAAAAAAACAACACCACACAAAACAAAATAATTTTCATCATTTGAAGCCAAATGCACAGCTGAGATTTTGAGAGAAATATAGATTAAAAAAATATTAATTATATCTTACTAGATTATTATGAGTCAAGAGCAACAACTCATTTAACTGAAACCGAAGAAGCCTTAATATGATTTTCATATTTGGAATTGTTCTGCTACCTATTGTTTTGGCCACAGCAAAGGGATCTCTTTGAGAATTCTCCACACTTTATCACCAGACACAAAACAAGAAAGCAAATGCATGAAACAAATATTTGCTCACTGGGTGACACAACTATGTCATTTGACCCTGTGTCACTAAGACCCTGAGGTCTGCAAAACACACTAAGAGAACTGAGTACAATTCATTATTATCTAATTTATTACTTGTCCTGACTTTTGCTGACGAAGGAGTTCCCACAGACCCTTTGAAGTCTGTGAGGTTTTGAGGGATAATTACTGGAAGCTCTGCTTCCCTATTTTGTAGTCGTGCCCTTTCTCCACAGAGAGGCTTGCAGGGATATGAAGCTCCAGCTCCAAATTTACCAGGGGGAACTGTGAGCTGTGGTGCCATTAAACACCTTTTTGCTCAGATACTTTTAGGAGGATGGGCAAGTCCTGTGTGTTCTTTTAAGATGAGAATGGGCTGTGCCACAGTGGCCATCCAGTCTCTCCAGGCATTCCCGAGCAACTGGAGCTGTGATGGAGAGCTTCAGGCTCATGATTTCACATGGCATCATTCAGGGATTTGCAAAGGAATATATTTTGGTCCAGCAGTGCCACGTGTCCCATCCAATTAACCTTGCATGGATCTGGGGCTGTATCAAACAAAGCTCTGTGCTGCCTCCAGCCTCCATCCCCTGCAGGGTCCTGTCCAGCCTCACAGCTCAGCAGTCAGTGGGAGCTGTGCATTTTCCCCTTCAACTGAATTAAGCAATAAATTTATCTTCAAGCCAGGGACCTCAGTTTGGCTTCAAGCAGGAACATGCTCCCCGGGCTCTGATATATCCCTTATAACATTAAGTATTTACTAGGCTAAATCAAGGCTTAGATTTGCTCTGCAACTCAGCTTCAGATGTTTCTCCCAGGCAGCAGGAGACTCCAGCACAAGTCCCTTTGCCAACCAACATGTAATTAGTTCTAGCTGGAAGGGGACAGACCAAGGGATCTCCACTTCATAACAATGTGCATCTCACAGGCTCAGGTGCAGACCCTGAGGTGGGAGGCATCAGTGCAAGTTTTCATCCTTTTTCTCAGCTACAGGAGCTAAAACCAAACCAAACTTTGCACCAGCTCTGGGATTTGAAGTGCTGCCTCTGCAACAAAATCCTTAAAGATGACAGTCCAGGAAATTTTACTGACTTTTTAATAGAACCCCTTTGTAGCAGTTTGACATCTGCCACCTTCTCCCCCAGCAGTGGCAGCAGCAGCAGCTCACTTAACTCAGATTTGTTGAATCCATCAGACAACTGGAAGTCTAATGGCCGGTGCTGAGTTAAAGTCTGCTTTGTCAATCTCACAGAAAACACTTGTCCTCAGACACTTTTCCCTTGGGAGAGCTCAGGAGTTCTCGTTACCAGGGCACGGCAGCAAAGAGAGGTCTGCAAGTTTCCTTTAACAAAGAAATAACGGCAAAAAGCTTCATTTCTCCCACTTATTTCCTGAGACACACTCACCTGGGCATTGTGCCGAATACATCAGCCTTACAACTCTTCTTGGGCTCCAGTCCCACTGCACAGAGACATGGAATAAGCATCCTGCCTCGAAGAATTTATATTCCCAGTAGGAAAGACACAAAGGCGGTTTTGTTATGAACTAAAGGCATACAGTGCACACAGGAACCCTACACAGAACCACTAGAAAAAAGCAGGGATGATACTCACTAGTATCTACAGATTTTTTCAGCAAAAATATGTGTGTGACCAGAATATTGATCTGAATATGCAGAACCGGGGATGGAAGCGCTACATAAAGGAGAAAAATGGAGAAAGATTATTTACAAAAGCACATAGTGACAGGACAAGGGGGAGTGCATTCCCACTGCCAGAGGGCAGGGAGAGATGGGATATTGGGGAAAAAATGCTCCCCTATGAGGATGGGCAGGCCCTGGCACAGGGTGCCCAGACAAACTGTGGTTGCCCTATCCCTGGAAGTGTCCAAGGCTGGACAAAACTTGGAGCAACCTGGGCTAGTGGAAGGTGTCCCTGCTCATGGCATGGTCCATTCTATGATTATGTAGTTTTATTAAAATGTAACAGAGAACAGCCATTTTTGCAAGATCCTGGATGCCCAGCAATCTGGATGAATCATTTCCTTCTCCCACAACAGGGCAAGATGTGACACAGGGATGTGACAACCTGCGATTAGAAATGGGCAAAGTGGGAGACAAGAGGGGTGGAAGGTGGGAACCACAAATGTGCTGAACAAGACAATGGGCAGAATCTTGAGAGAAGTCCCAACTGCACAGACAATAAGGCAAATTAGTAAGATTATAATGCTTAAGTTCTCTTCTTGCTCAAACACCATGGTAGAACTCAATATTCATAGAATCACAGAATCATTAGGGTTGGAAAAGCCCTCTAAGATCACCAAGTCCAACCCTTAACCCAGCACTGCCCAGGCCACCACTGACCCCTGTCTCCAAGTGCCACATCCACATGGCTTTTAAATTCCTCCAGGCATGGGGACTCCACCACTGCCCTGGGCAGCTGTGCCAGGCTGGACAGACTTTCCAGTGAATAAATTTTTCCCAATATCAAGTCTAAATATTCCTTGGTGCAAGTTGGAAATACGCATGTCCTTTGGAGTACACAGAGACTGAACTTCAGTTGATTTATTCCATTTGGGAGGGTAAGGATACAGAGAAAGAATTTTGAAAAAGAAGTAGCTGGATTTTTATAATTTCTATTTCAAGTTGTTCATAACAATTTCGCAGCTGGTAGCTGCAAGTGGTGATTTTGTAACTATTGCAAATGATTCACCAGCACAGGAAACACACAGCTTTTAGGAGGGAGATTGCAACCTGACCAGCAGAACTTGTGAAAAAACTCCATAAAAAAATGGATTAGCTGGTCAATTTATCAGTAAATAAATTATTTTTCCACAAAAGAGTCCTCGTCAAGCTGTATAACACAGTATTCAATTACATTCCAGAGTAAATATAAGCCACTTTACAAGACTCTTTCCCAGAAATAATAGAAAGAGGAAGATAGAACTGAATAGAAAATAGTGCCCCAACCATTTCAACCTGAGTCTCCCAGACTCCTTTATAGAATTTTTCCATGCTCGTTTCACTGGAATTCTGATCTTCTACATTGTTAAATATAAATGGGCTTCTAATAATGAGAGCAACATGGAAATTGCAGATGCTCAGAACTTGTCTATGTTTCATCCTCTTGGGAATTTCAAGGCTGGTTTCACTCCCACTTCCAAACAAAATGTCTTTTGCATAATCCAAATGAACCAAGGTGACCCACAGTGTCTGAGGGTCCCATACCTTACCTAGCAGATGTGACTTTGAGTCAGAAAATATCATCAGAGATGAAATATTGTCGATTTTTCCAATGTTTGCAGAAGAAACATGGTACAAGCATGTTTTGTGACCTGAAAAGTGCATTTTCGGCCAGAAAGTTATGGGGATTTAGGAAGAGTTCTTTGGTTGGTTAGGAGTAAAATTTTGGGATAACATTGATGGGAAAGTCAGCATTTCAAATAACTCTCAGGAAAAACTAATCACAAAAGCACGGAATGGTTTGGATTAAAAGGGACATCAAAGATCATCCAGTTCTTACCCCCTGCCAAGGGCAGGGACACCTTCCACTGTCCCAGGGTGCTCCAAGCTCCAACTGACCTGGCCTTGGACACTTCCAGGGATCCAGGGGCAGCCACAGCTTCTCTGGGCACCCTGTGCCGGGGCCTTCCCACCTCACAGGGAAGGACTCCTTCCCAATATCCCATCTAACCCTGCCATCCTTCAGCTTAACGTTGATGAGCTGCTTTCTCTGAGCACAGGATTACTCTTTGCTTAAGTTGTTTACTTTCTGATCATCCTTGCTTGACCACATCCAAGAACTTTAAAAACAACTGCTTGCCTCTTGGGAAGTATTATGCAGTTTTGGGATTCTTTCCTGATCCTACTGTTTGGGTTTGTCATTGAATCCATGTTCACACCATAGAAAAGCCAAGTGAAAGTCTTCAATGAAACACTGATGGTAGCCTGAAGTGTGCAAATATGTTAGTACCTTTCTGTAAACATAAAAAACCAACACAGAGACAAAAGCACTTTTCAAAGCCACTTGTTTGGAAAAGAAACAGGACTAGTACTTGAAACTTAAAGCCTCAATAGAAGATTTTTGATACTTCTCACCACTAAATCCTTTAGATTAGGAAAAACAGTCTTTCCTATCTGGATCATACCTGAATCTTAGTCTCCCAAAAGCCACACCTGAGAGGTAAATCAATGAGAAAAGATTGTCTGAGAGATTAATTTTTTTAGAGATTTTCAGAGAGTGTGCAAAGATGGTGCTTCACCTCTAATTTTGAATTCATGGGTTTATTCTCACTGGAGAGAGGCAAAAGAAAGACGGAAGGAAGGGACTGATTGAACTTGCAAAATATATATCCACATTTTGTCTACTCAGGAATTTGTCAGGGATGTGGTTTTGACTGGGTTCCTCTGAGATTCCCTGAGAGATATCGAGGTTTGGACTTTTAAAAATAAGTGCATAAGATTGAAACCGTTTATTCTGGAATCCAGTTCTTGGCTGACACCAGCAAACAACAATTTTTTTCATGTAGACACACCAGAATTTCCTCAGAAATATTAAATTTTCAGTCATAGAAATGAACAAATATTCTCGAAATGGATTTGTTTTAATTATTTGGCTCATCCCCAGTAGGAGCAATGCAATATTGACAGCCTATCCTCCCCCAACTCATGGACACAACTGGTGGTATGTTCGAGCCAAAAGGGAAAATATGAGCAGATTCTGTGTTATTTTGCCAAAATTAAAAGCCTTGAAATGTCTGGAAGAAAGCCTTGTAGCAGAGATATTAGAGTTTCACGAGTAGAACAGCCTGAACCTGCATGAATTTGGGCTGGGTTGAACTTTCCTCTGTGACCAAGCTACAAGAAAATACTTTAGGTTCTCAGCACTCTGAGCTGAAAGATTTGCCTCGGGCTAAAGGTTTCAATTTCTTTCCAAGGAATCTTACTCTGGGAATGACAATGATGTATCAAAGGTGGGCAAGTAAATCTCCTTGGAGGGTTTTTCCCTCAGCTGATATCTAAGAAATCTCATTCCATTTAGACTGAACATAAAGGACAGTGCTTAACATGTCCCGAGCACAGGGGACAGCTGCAGAATTCTTGACCCATGTTTAGTAGAAATAAATATGCTGAATGAAAATTTCTTTGTGAAAACTAGCTGGATTGAGAATAAAAACAAGCCCAGTCTAACACAACTTGGCAAATCTAAGGACCCGTGCAAGGCCCACTGCAGAGTAAGGACTTTCCTTTCTGTGAGCTGATGGCCTGGCTGTGGGGCAGTTTTAGGGATATGTGAAGGTGTGGTGGCTTCATCCTGTCCTTAAAATGGTCCAGTTCAGGGAACCACATAAAGGTTCCTCACTAAGCACTGGTGTGAGACCTCCCTGCATGCCCAGTTTTGGCTCCCAAGCACAAGAGCAGCAAGAACACGTGAGAGAGGATCCTGTGAAGGGCCCTGAAGGTGATTGAAGGCTTGGAGCATCTGTCACATGAGGAGATGAGTCAGCTATGGCTATTCAGCCTCAAGGAGAGAAGGTTTGGGAGCAGATATTACCGACATGGATGAGTACCTGATGTGGGGACCCAGATTTTTTCTCAGTGGTGCCCCTTGAATGGACAAGAAGCAATTTGCACAAACTGAAATACAAAAGTTCCATATAAATACAAAAAATGCCTTTCCTGTTGTGGAGGTTTTAGGAGGGAGACCTCGAAGCAGCCTTTCAGTCTCTGGAGAGGGACATTTCATCAGGAAATCTAGTGACAGGACAAGGGGAAATGCCTTCAAACTGGAAGACAATACTTTTAGATTAGACACTAGGAAAAAAAATTCTTCCCTGCAAGGGTGGTGAGGCCCTGGCACAGGGTGCCCAGAGAAGCTGTGGCTGCCTCTGGAAGCATCCAAGGCCAGGTTGGTTGGGGCTTGGAGCAATCTGGTCTATTGGAAGGTGTCTCTGCCCATGGCAGGGGCCGGTCGAAATTGGATGGTCTTTAATGTGCCTTCCAACCCAAACCATTCCATGATTCTAGGAATCATGAGGAATATGAATTTTGAAGGATAATAGAAACCACATAGAAGCCCATTCCAGCTTCTTTTACAGTGATCCAGCTCCACTGAAGTCAGCGAGGACGTGGCCAAAGCATTGTCACAGCTGTCCTTGCAGCAAGGAGGGAGCACATAGCACACCACGGCTGAGGATGAAGTAGGGGACCTTGGCAGCTGACTTTTAACATGTAGACACTGGCAACAAAGCTGCAAGACTTTAATCCCATACCCTGTTTTACGTGTGCCATGCACGCCACTCACTTATTTTGGGAACAGCTTATTACTTTGTCTGGTCTGCTGCAAATGCTAATGCGTGTAGATGCTAATCAAGATTCCTGCTCTGCTTCCCCACCTCTCCTAATTGGATTGCATTAGCGCTCGTTTGGGAGTTTGCACTCAGAATCACAAATGGGATTGGATTGGGTCTCCCCAGTCTCAGAGTGGGGGAACAGCAGCAAGGTCAAAATCTCAGAGCAGCCAAATAAATCCCTTTGTCATGCAAACAGATGTCCTGCAGTCACTTGGAAAGGGTGCACACCTCACTCCAGAGGGTCTAGCAGAAGTAAAGAACTCTATTATTTTGCAATAAGCAGCAGAGGATTTGGAGTGGCTACAGGAACGAGGTGAATGTAGGACATGCAGGAGCCTGGTTATTGAAATGTGGCATATTAAAAATACTGTGACCTGACTTAGGGAGGGAGGGAGGAGGGAGGGAGTAAGGAAGGGATTAGGAGCTCCTTCCTCCTGCTGTGGGTTTGGCTTGGATGGTGTTGAAGCCTGAGGAGAAGCCCCATTAGCTGCCCTTTGGTTCTCAGTGCAATATTTGGACTCAATGGAAGTAATTAGTTCTAAATCACAAGAAAACAAAAATAAAATTCATCATTTAGCTAAATTCACCCAGTTTTAGTGTGCACTCACTTCTTCCAATGGGCCAGTTCTGCAGTTATTAATATTTTTATTCATAGTCTGAAGTCTGTATTCCCAGAAACTTTACTTGGATGATGGATTCAAAGCTTTCTGAAAAGAAAAGCAAAGTGACAATGTCCATCCTAGAAAAAAAAGGCATTTATTTCATCTTTAGCTTTTTCCAAGCTTTTCAACGTGATGCGATTGGAAAGAAAAACCCATGAAAAGTACTCAGTTACTTGGCTGCTGCCTGGCAACTTTTACACAACAATCACAACACTTTATATGATACGTGATATATATAATATTTATCTGATAAAAAATGCCACAAATATTTGTGGTCAGAAATTCTTCCAGACAAGAAATCTGAATGAAAATGATTTGGCAAGAGCTGGAACCAACTGCCCTGTAAACTACACCAATTCCAAGCCCTCATTTATTTTTGCTAAACAACCTTGTCTGCTTTTTTCTTTCTTCCACAGAGAGTTTGAAAACATCAGTTTTTCCATCTCTAAACAGAAACTCTAAGAGATAAGAATGGTTTGTGCTCTCCTTTTTGAGAGAAATGGAAACAAGAGCTCAGATGCATTAAAAAATAGAGCCTGGAAAGCATTGAAGTACTGCTAAAATTCATGGCACTGAGCCTAAATCACTTCAGATTTGGCCCTCGTAGATGATAATGGCATCTTCCCTGTTTTCCCCCACATAGTTAGCTACCAAGAGGCAAATCTGGCATTTTATATATGTTGATGTTATTCACTGAGGTTCACCTTAAAACTGTCTAATCCAAAATATTTTTGATTATTTGTAATTTTATTACTGATGGAGCTCAGGAATGAGGAAGTACCAGGATTCCCTATGGGGTTTACGCATTTTTCCTTCTAACACTCCAACTTTCTCTCTTGGTTCCTAACTCAGTGCGACAACACACTGCTGTTATTTTACAATTTTCTTTACATCCTGACAGAAAAGAAGGCTCAAGAGGAGGACAGCAACCTCTACTCATTTTGGCTTTTCATGGAGAGAAAGACTGAATGGGTCCCTCTTAGCAGGAAATGAACCTCGGGACCTCTCCAAAGAGCCAACTTGAACCCATCCATGGCATGTGCAGAGGTTATGAGCACTCCAAGATGATGAAGAAGCCTGGGAGAAAATCAACTTCTAAGATGGAAAAAAAACCCCTTTTACTGTCATCTATTAGATTTAAAGAGAAGGATGAGCATTAAAGAGGGAAAAGAGGTACTAAAAGGGAGTTGCTTGACAAGAAATGAAGGTGTAATAACCCAAATATGATAATTGCTACTGTCCTGGTGCTTACAGTTATATTTTACATGTTCAAACTCAGACACTGCATAGTAAAAAAACCTTTGGATTTCTCATAAATCAACTCCCCTGTTTATTACTAACACAGCACAGCCCGAACTGGGAACCAGCAAGAGCAGTGATGAAAGAATTACTTTTGCTCCTCTGAGGAGCTTGGCAGCTTTCCCTTTGCTAATGCTTCCTCTTTGTGTCTCCTAAGAGTTCAGCCCTATTTGCTGCAATCTTCATTGTGGGTGCTCAGTGCTCAGTGTCTGTAAGATCTCTGCAAGCCTGACATTGAGTAATAGCTTTCTAAAAATGCCTCGAAGGCCATTTTGAATGTGGCAAAATGGTCTGTAACAAAATAGGTAAATGCAGAAACCTCACGGGGTTTATATAAAAAGCCCCAGAAGAAGGGAAGGAAACTAATTGCTGTCTATGTTCTGCTGGTCTGTTAAAACATCTTTTGCTTCAACACTTTCCATGGATACAATGCTAATACACTTTCTTCTGGGGAGATGTAGTTTTTCTCACATGAATGTCTATCACCTCAGGGATAAGACATTCAGGTCAAGAAACATGCCAGAAAAAAAAGCGTCACATATGGGAGCAGTTTCAGACACTTTATTCTTTTCCCAGGACTTGCAGAGCCTCGTGGAAGATCCTTCCATGCGTCAGTCATCTCCACAGTCCCAGCTTCTGACTGAGAGGTGTAATAAAATCTCTGGTAGTGGTGGTAAATGGTAAAATAGATCAAAAGAAAAATCTTCTGTGGCTGGAAATCCTTCTGTCTACATAAACTTCACTGTAATCTGTACATGCTGGCTTATATGTGAAATTTTATTCCATATTTATAAGTATGGGGGTTGACAGCCATCTACACAAGATGACAGAAGTGTCTCTTAAATCACTGTTTTCTTGGGACTGGAAAGAAACAACTAAAAAATAATGCCTAAAGAACAAAAAAACCCTTTTCTACAGACGGTTGCCAAAGACTTTATCTTCTGATAAATATTTTTTCTGTCTCCACTGGAAGAGAAGCAGAGTTGATGAGCTTCAAGGAGACACATTTTATGGCTGGGTTTCTTTTTGTGACCATCACACGCAATCTCTGCGCGCTGTCTGAACGCTCTGTCAAGGCTGGGGGGGGATAAGGCTGCCCTAGGTGGGAGTCTTACCTTGGTGTCACTGGAATTTCTTAGCAGAGGTAGAGAAGAGCGTGTTATCAACACGTGAGGTTGTGCCACTCTCCCTACCACAGTGAGGAGCACCTTAGAGACACTTCTAGCACAGAAAATTTCACAGGAAGTGCATTTGGCAATCAACCTAGCAGCTTTCACTCAAGTGAAACCATTATATCAATCAGCCACATACTGTCTTTTTTTCCCCCAAGGTAGAAGCTGCAGGGTGTAGCCTGAGATATCCAGATTTTATTTCATAACTGTTCTGCTTTATATTTCATTTGTTTTAGCTTTTCCATTTCTCTTAGCTCTGCCAGCTATTGGGAAGCTTTATTATTATTTTCACAGCCTTCCAAATGCATTGCAGGGTTATAACAAGCATTTTCAACGTCTTGAGGCAGTTCCCCCCTGCCTGTTGCTAAACTGCTTTGAGTAATGTGGTTATTCAAAAATAAATACATCTCTGTGCAATGCACCTAAATGTGATCCTCCCTGAAAACATGTTTAAATTCTACACCACATCTTTGGCTCAGAGGTTTTGGGGGATTTTTTTTTAATCCCTCTCTCAGAAGTCTTTCAGTCACAGCTGAACTTTCCAGGAATAAAACTTCCAAGAGTCTTAGACATGATACAAGGAAATTCTGCAACAGAAATGACACAAACTTTTATCCACTTGCCAGAGTCAGATTATTTCAAGAAATAGATTCTGCTCAAAGCACCATCGTGTTCCTCTGCTCGGTGTGTTTCTGAAGCAGTCGTGGCTTTCATCACTTTACATTTAAGGAGCCTTATGCTACTTCTCTGCATGCTGTACTACAGGCAGTGAGGACCTGTCAGCCTGAGTTACATTCATTCTCAGAGTCATTATCAGGAGGGGACTAGAAGAAAATCTTGTTAATACATGGCATCCTCTGCTTTTCTGCCTAACCACCTTTATGCTAAAAAAAGGAAAATCTTTAAAGACACCTGCTTTCCAAGACCTTCTGAAATTAGTAAGAAAGGACAGAGAAAGCAGAATATCTTTGGAGGTTCTCTGCTACACCCACTGAATCTCATGACTGAAAGCTCCTCTCTCAATCATAAACACCTTAAAAAAATAAAATAGATGCAGAGCACATTCAATGTAAAGAAAGGTGTCCTAAAGAAAAGAAGATTCAAGTTATTTGACTGCCTTGTTTTAATTCTCGTGTCACTGTGACCCAGCTGCTGCACACTACAGACCAAGCACCCTTCTCTATGGTACTTTTAGGAAGTTTGGCTACAGCAGAGCCCTGCCAGCCATAAGAGATGGTTGTGTTGGTAGGGAACAGCACCTTGTGCTCACCCTCCAGTACTGGAACAATCCATACGGGCATCTCAAGGACTCACAGAATCATTAAGGTCAGGAAAGACCTCTGAGATCACCAAGTCCAACTGCCAAGCCAGCACCACCACCATGTCCATCACTAAATCATGTCCACATGTGCCATATTCTCCTATGTGGGGTTTTCTCAATACTTTTGGGGATGGTGACTCCAGGACTGCCCTGGGGATCTTGTTCCAGTGCTTGACAACCCTTTCCATGAAGAATTTTTTTTCTATTATCAATATAAACCTCCCCTGATGCAGCTTGAGGCTGTTTCCTCTTGTCCTGTCCCAAGGAGATGACTCTGGGCCTGGAAGAAGTGTCTGTGGGTCAGAATTGTCCTGGAAGAACAGTGGTGGCCTTGGTTTGGGTAGAAAGAGGGTGGCAGGCAGCAACAAAAGGATAGAAAGTTGTGCTGGAGAAATGAATGGAGTTTCGGGCAGCTTAACCCAGCAGCTCCTCTGTTTTACACCTCTGCCTACACAGCAGCTAAAACCATTTTACAGTGGAGGGCCAGTGAATTTATATCCAACATATTTTTCAAAAAATAACTAAGCTGGCTTGGGGAAAGCATGCAGAGGTATCAGGAGACAATTCACAGAGCTTTGGGATAGATGTGCAGGTGCTGAGGATTTTGATTTTCCCTGCTAGAGGAGGGAAGCTGCTGACCAAAAAGATGGTGCACGTGGGCAGTTCACATTTCTTTAGCAAACTTCACCTTCTGGCAAGAGCTGCACAGGAAACCTTTTCCACAGTGTGATGATATCTGACAGAAAATTGTAGCTGCTGATGGAGAAAATGGTATGTGCCTAACAAGAAAGGATTTATCCATCTTCTCCTCACTGCTAAAAAATATCTGATTATAATGGGAAAGGTCTAAAAATATTCTTTAATTTTCAGGTAAACCACTGCACAAAGCACTACACAAGATTTTATTTGGGCTGCTGCTCAACATGTTGGAACAAAATGATCTTTAAGGTTCCTTCCAGTCCAAACCATTCTATGGTTTTATGAACTCTTTTTTTCTGTTTACAAATGTGCAGACACTTGTTTTAAAAGTCACTATTTGTCAAAATAGAAATAATAAAGACAATCTGACTCTTGGAAACAAAGTTCATCCATAAATCAGTTGAAAATAACTCCTAATAACCCTTAATGACAAGAAATTAATTGAAAAATAAAAGCCATGAGGGTAATATGAAGCTCAACATGAAACTTCACATTGAAATGCTGCTCCAGTGTTTAGAGAAGAGTGAGCTGTGAAAATATATTGCTTTTGGCCCACAGAGCCAGACTAAACACAGGACAAGAATGATCCAGCAGAGGTTTTTAATTGAGCTCTGTGCGTTGCTGGATCGGGGCTCTGGGAATTCAGTCACTTCTGTGTGATTAATAAACACTGAGCTAATGGGCAGAAGGGCCCAGCAGATCAATCATGGTGGCATCTTGCAGAACAAAGCTCATGAGAGCTCGCCCACTTGTATTGCACTGCTTCCAGAAAAACATCCAGTCGTGATCTGTGGGGAGCCAAAGATGGAAAATCTGCTGCCTCCTTTGGGACCCTGTTTCACTCTTAAAAATCTCTGTCCTTCCAGCCACTGGAATACCTCTAGTTTTACTTTTCCAGCTGCTGTTTCTCACTAATATTTTCCTTCCTGACCTAAAGAACTGTTTAGCATTTGTGGTTATCTCCCCACAAGAAAAGTAACATTCTTGTAATTATTCTCTAATAATAATCATAATTTATTATTATTCTAAGCAATGCTGATAATCAAGTTTTTTTCCTCATGTTTCTTTTTGATAAGAGTTTATCAGTGTATGGCACTTCTCACAGCTCTCAAAAACTTTTTGCAGCTCATTTCTTTATTTCTCCAGGATTGCCCTGGGAGACTTTGCATAATGTGGACACCAGCCCAGTAACACTCCAAATGTATATATTAGGTAGATGTTGACAAATTTTAGCTTCTTGTTTGAAGGGTTTCTTCATTCTCCCAAGACAAAAGACTGAACTTTTCACATACTCACTGTTGTAATGAGTGTTACATTGCACATTTTACTATTTCTTTACTTTCTGATTTCATGTGGCCAAATGTTACACCTGATGTGCAAAAATCTAATAAAATTAAATAAACTACTGCATTATTTCAATACAAGTGGTTATTTTAAAAAGTAATGAGATGCATTTACCCACTTGCATTGCATCTGTGAAGCTGCACCAGGCAATTAATCTAAAGTTCTGATTCAGTCCTCTGCCTTCCACCTTGGCTGTTCAACCTGAATTTACTGATCACATCATCTTCCTCGAGGACAAGAGGCTGCAGTACTTTCTGATTTAGAGCCTGCTCCTCACCCTGCAATCACAGCTCTCACTGTAATAGTCTGTCACGCTGATGGTGGCCTCAATCTTGAAATCTTTTGTTCAAACTCACACCAGAGTTTAAATACTCCCTAGCTGTGAGTGTGGTTGATAGCCCAGCAATGGATGTCTGTTGTGGTTGAACTCCAGCCAGCAATCAAGTACCACACAGCCCCTTGGTCACCCCATGTAGGAACCCAGAGTGCTGAGAATATTTCTCTGCCTGTTTTGAAGGGTTTTTACCCCCCTGAACAACACTGTTTTAGTCTCAAACCTTGGGAAAAACTGCCTATGATCAGACAAGAACTAGAAAATACAGTGGTGTGAATTAGGTGATAGACTACTACGTGAGATTGTCACAGGGTGAAAAATTTAGAGGTTTTGGGCTTCTCTTTGTAGTAAATAGATAAGAGCAAAAAATATCAAAATGGAGGATTGCTGTTGTTCTCCAAACCTTCTTCTTCTTCTTCTACTACTCCATATTTTGCAGTAAAAGTAATTTGGGATGATTGGACAAAAAATTCCGCAGTTCCTGGTCATGTTACTGAATAATCGGTAGGAAAGGGAAAATATACATTTTTAGTAACCATTGGTTAAATTATCTTTAAAAGCCTGTGTAAATCTTGATAATCACACTTCTCTCCTTCTTTCACTGCTCTGTGTTATGCCTGGGTCACGCTAGTGGCTCTGTTCCTCTGATAAGACTTAATAAATAACTATCTAGCAGCAGAGGAGGCTGAAAGTCTCTGTTTGTCTCTCGAAAACCCTGGCAAGGACTTTTAAAAATGCTCTCCCATCAGGAGAGGTTAAATTTATGGCATGGATCAGTGTCAACCCCAGCCCTGCTCTTCCCTGGTGGGATGGGGTGGAGAATCTGAAAAAAAACCCCAACAAAATCCCATGGGTTGAAATAGGAACAGTTTAATAATTGAAATAAAATAATAATAATGATAAAAGGAGAAGGAGAAAGAAGGAGAAGGAGAAGGAGAAGGAGAAGGAGAAGGAGAAGGAGAAGGAGAAGGAGAAGGAGAAGGAGGAGAAGGAGAAGGAGAAGGAGAAGGAGAAGGAGAAGGAGAAGGAGAAGGAGAAGGAGAAGGAGAAGGAGAAGGAGAAGGAGAAGGAAAAGGAAAAGGAAAAGGAAAAGGAAAAGGAAAAGGAAAAGGAAAAGGAAAAGGAAAAGGAAAAGGAAAAGGAAAAGGAGAACAAAAACAACAACAGCAGAACAAAACCCAAGAGAAGCAAGTGATGCCCAACACAATTGCTCACCACTTGCTGACCAATGCCCAGTCCTTCCCTAGCAGTGATTGTCCCCTCCTGGTCAAGTTCTCCAGGTGAAATATTGGGAATGATGTTCTATGGAGTGGAATATCCCCTTGGCCAATTAATCCAGCTGTCCTGACCATGCTCCCTCCCAGAACAGGGAAAACTGAAAAGTCCTTGATGTAGACTAAGCATGACTTCATAACAACTAAAACATCAGTGTGTTATCAACATTATTCCTAAACTGAATCCAAAACACAGCACCGTGCCAGCTACTGGGGGAGAAAATTATCTCTATTCCAGCCAAAATCAGGACAATGTCCCACAGAGCTTTTTCCTTGGCCTCCACTGTCTCACTTGCACCATGAAATGCACTGTTCTCACTTTTGCTTTGTCATCGTCTGGCTAAAAGTTATGAGTAATATTTTATACAGATGCATTCTGTCTGTCTGTATTTTGTGAAAATGAGGCAATTTGAGTCTGATTCCTTCCCTCTGCAATTTTCTCATGGGATTCATCAAATCCCATTGTGTTTTCATTCAAGAAGAAACTTCTCTTTTAAAGCTCTGTGAGTGAATGCCAAAAAAGGTGACAGTCAGGGGAGGATCAGAGAGAGCAACACCCACAGGTTTGGTAACTGTAGAGAGGAAAAAACATGAATTAAAGAAGTTTCAGAATATGAGATAGACATTTTATTTATTAAAAAAAATATTATAAAGTGTGTATTTGTGATACACACATATAAGTCAGAGAGAAAATGTTGTTACTTGCATCAGAAACCCCCCAACTATTTATAGAGAATCCCAGAATCACAGAATGGTTTGGATGGGAAGGGACCTAAAGCTCATCCCATTCCACCCCCTGCCATGGGCAGGAACACCTTCCACTAGCCCAGGGTGCTCCAAGCCCCGTCCAGCCTGGCCTTGGACACTTCCAGGGATCCAGAGGCAGCCACAGCTTCTCTGGGCACCCTGTGCCAGGTCTCCCCACCCTCACAGGGAAGAACTGATTCCACATAGGTAACCTAAATTTCCCCTCTTTCAGTTTCCAAGCAGCATTTTATAACTTCCCTTAATAAAATCACTCCTATTATATGGTAACAACACAGAAAAATCTACCATGTTTTCCTTCTTGAATTTGTGATTGGATTTTGTTGCTGAGAGGTTTTTATGGCAAGGATTTCCAAAGCCATTTGACCACCTAAATCAGTTGTACTCTGAAGTTGCAGCATCTGTTTTTTTTCCAGTGAGATCTTGATGTGCTCAATGCAAAGCACTTCAGACACTGAGCTCTACATATTTAATCTGTTCACATCTCTAGACTTATTCACCCTCTTGTTTTCTCACCCTTTTTACCCTAAAGCTCCTCAAAAGCCCCCATGACTCAAATAATTACTTTCACTAAACCGTTCACACACATGACACTCGACCATGTGTCTGTATTAGACTAAATTAAGGCTTTTGGCATCGAGCCCCTGCCCAAAAGAATTCCCTGTATCTGCATCTTGCTACAGGCTGCATCCCTTCCAAATGCCAGGCTCATCTCACAATTTCACAATCCTTTTGAGTAAGCATAACGCAAAATGGTTATTTTGTGGAATTTTGCTATAAATCTGGAGAAAAATTTGCCCTTTGGAGGGTTACTGGTCACTGAAACTTAGAAGGCTGCTCACCCACATGAACAAACCAAAAATTGCTTACCCAGAACTGTTCTGTTTAATCCATCATATTTTTTGCACATTGTTGGGTTTCACCATAAAAATAACTCTATATTTTTGAATCACAGAACTATTAAAGCAATTGAAAGGCATTGAACTAAAGATAAAGGTGATTTAAACCAAAACAGAAATCCCAATATTGTTTACTTCATGATTCTTTAATACAGGTTAATGAAACACCTAAATAGATTAAAATGTCCTTCTCCAAATGGCTTAAATCCCTGATGGGGCAAAGATAACTCAAGTGGATTTTGTACTTTTTTGTGTTCAAAGGGTCTTTGCTAAATATCCTGCAGGAAAAGGGATTGTTAATGAGGTCAGACCAATACATCTGTTGGTCAGAAGCAGTCATGTTGTCAAAGCATTATTTGGGAACTCAGAAATTCTCAACCTTAGGTCTTATTCTGTCCTAATAAGAATGATATTTAGAGGAGATTTGTCCAGGTAAATAGGTGTCCTACAAATTTTCATTCACATTACATATTAGTTGGGCCATGGTTGGCTTTTACTACAAACCTCAGCTTTGGCCTTCCAGGTTCAATGGGATTTCAAAGCCAGGCTTGTTCCAAAGGCAGCTCTTGGACTAGAAATGAGCTGTGAAGGACAACACTGAAATGGCAATGGAACCCCACCTCACACAGAATCATGGAATATCCTGAGTTCCAAGAAGCCCACAAGGATCATTGAGTCCATCTCCTGCACTGGGCAGCCCCAAGAATTCAAGAGGATGGAGAGATGCTTTGTCTCAGAAAGGAGAGGAGATGAGGATATTCATTATTCAGGAGGAGGAGGAGGATGTCTAGTCTCAGGGTACTTTACATTCTTACAATCTTGCATTTAATCATCCAGAGCAATGAAATAGTTGAACTGGAGTTTAGGATGGTCACAGAAAGAAAAAAGGACTGAAACAGATTAGCTGAGACAGCAGGAACATCTTCAGCCTCAGAGGTTACTCAGAGCAGACTGCCTGAAAGGAAGGGTTTACACAGAGCTGTGTTTGTCCTGAAGCAGGAGGATGGACAAGTTGACCTTCCAAGGTCCCCTCAAGCCCTATCAACTCCAGTTTACTATTTCCTGTATATAAAATAGGAATGGATTAATTTAAATACACTGCTGACAGGGTTTGAGGTGGGAGCTGAGAAGCACAGGTCTGCCAGGATTGTAAAATGCTGATTTCTTTTCCTGCCCGGCGTTCTGTGGTGAAAGGATTTATTTGGGCTATTAAACAAGAAGCTCTTTGCATGTGCCATAACTTGATGGCAAATTTAATTTCCTAAAGTTTGTAGAAACATGCGCTGAGATTAAGGGCCAACCAGAAGCTCATCTTCTTCCTCTACCCTAAAGGTTATGGGGCAACATGAGGGAAAGGTAGATGGACAAAAAAGAGCCTGGTCACAGTGAGAGTAAATAAATTATTCACCTTCTTCCAACATCTGATTGTCTCCTTGCTTGAAGAAAAATTGTATTAATTCTGATATAATGTAATTCTCCTTTCAGGGTCACATTTACAAACCCCAAAGAGCTGGTTTCAGCTGCAGCACACATTTGTTCGGCCCGTGTTAATCTCTTTTCCAATTATCACCCTCTAGATCCTTTTGCAAACAAAATCAGTGCATGCAACTGGCTTTTGGGAACAACAAACAGAATGAGGTCTTGATGAAAAGGTCAGCCTTGATCCATACATGACATCTCTCTCACTCAGTTCTGAAGCTGCTGTGAAGGGATTCCAACTGAAACTGATTTGAGTGTGAAGTCTGACCCTCTCTTTTGGGTGATATGGTATGACAGGTAAAGAAAGGAGAAGAAATTAAAATTTTAGCTCTTTTAAAATTTATTTGCAAACAAAAAAGGCTGGTTTTGGGGTTTTTTTTAAGAATGAATCTCAGCTGATTGACTGAAATAAATTTAAATATTTTTAATTCTATATAGTTCTAGGACATTTTCCCTATAGTGATATTGCTGGTATCCAGACATACTTCCTGGGAACCTGAGAGCTTTTAGTATGATACTCCCTCATTCTTGGAAGGGTTTAAGGCCAGGCTGGAGCTTGGAGCAACCTGGTCAAGTGGAAGGTGCCCAAGGCAGGGGGTTTGAACAAGATGATCCTTAAGGTCCCTTCCATTCCAAACCATTCCGTGATTCTGTATTTGGAAAGAAAAGAAAAAAAGCAGAGATTTAATAGATTTAAGATGCCTGAAGAACAAAAAGATCACTTTCCCTGAGAAAGCATCAATGACAATTTCACTTCAAGTGCAACAAATATCTTAAGCCAGTGAAGAACTGCTGTTGTTTTCAGGACTCCCATGTGTTTTCCTTATGATAACTTGTATTTTTCTGCTTGAAAGACAACACAAGGACAACAAAATACATATGATCCTTGCTCACCAGAATGAGTCAGTGAAAATTTTGGGGGTGATCTATCCCAAGAATGGGATGTCTACAGAAGAAACATGAAATGAGGCATAAAGATAAGCAATGGTTTTTAATCACAGACACAGTCACTGCTTAATGGAACATAGGTTTGAAAACAAACAAAATGATAAGGTGGAAGGTTTGTAGTTAAGGGTCCAAGCACAGTGATATGAATTTTGATTATTCTGGAATTTATTTTTTCTTTCAACATAGAAGTTGTTTTTAGGATTGAATACTGATAAAATGTTTCATGGAGGCATGTGAACATAACCAGCTGGAGGTTTTGATGAGATTTGTCTTCCTTCCCTTTAGCCCTCTCTTTTTATTGGAATCTGAAGAGCAGTGGACCTGAGCAACACCACTCCAGGTGTGTCATGGTCTTACACAAGACAGGCAAAATCACAGAATCCCAGAGTGGTTTGGGTTGGGAGGGACATCAAACACCATCCAGTTCCAACCCTGCCACGGGCAGGGACATCTTCCACTAGCCCAGGTTGCTCCAAGCCCCATCCAACCTGGCCTTGGACACTTCCAGGGATCCAGGGGCAGCCACAGCTTCTCTGGGCACCCTGTGCCAGGGCCTCCCCACCCTCACAGGGAGCAATTCCTTCCCAGTATCCCATCCATCCCTGCCCTCTGGCAATTTGAAGCCATTCCCTGTGTCCTGTCCCCTCATGCCTTGTCCCCAGTCCCTCCTCAGCTCTCCTGCAGCCCCTTTAGGCACTGGAAGGGGCTCTGAGCTCTCCCTGGAGCCTTCTCTTCTCCAGGTGAACACCTCCAGCTCTCCCAGCCTGACTCCAGATACCCTCAGAGCATCTCTGTGGCCTCCTCTGGACTCACTCCAGCAGCTCCACGTCCTTCTGCTGTTGGGGATCTGCAGCTCTGCAGGTATCACAGCCCATCATTCCCACTGCCTGAACCAATGCAGTTTTTCCACACCAGTCTTGGACACTCACCACGTACTGGAGTGTGGCTCCACACACTTTTGGGGCCTGATTAACTGTCCTTTCCCCCAGAGGTCTACTCTGAAGCTCTTGGGAAAGAAAAAGAACTGCCAGTTCTCATTCTCTGTTTTTGTACAGGGGTGCTGACTCCACTCTCCAGTGACCCTAGAAGGGCCAAAGGCCAGAAGTCACCAGTTTCCCTGCTGAGCTCAGATCTCGAGGCATCTAAAGAGAAAGCTCCAGAGAGCTTATCACATCTCTTACTGAAGATTTATTAATTGCAGAAATGTAAACCCCGTTCAAGAATTCTGACTTGGCTTTCCCCATCACAGGGACTCGCGAGCTGTGCTGGTGGAAGGGGGAGGCAACCTAGGAAAGACTGCAGCTGTGAGCACTAGGGGGAAGATACCAGTCAAACTTTCTACAAATATTATATGGAAAATCTCTTGAGTTGTGTTTATGGAAAGGCTTTAGCTGGGATTATCACTGAGCTCAGTCCATTCCTGCATGAGCTGCAGGACAGGATCTCGTGAGTGCTGGCTGTAAAAGATGCACATTCTTAATCCCTGGACTCAGAGATGGATGTGAACTGCTCACTAAACAACTATGCACTTCTCTGAGGGTTCTTAAATGCTAAAATGTCCACATTCAAATCCACTGCCTGCAAGAACAGCTTCAGTTATGGCAGCTCACGGAAGAAAAAGTAAACAGCTTAAGGGCCCTCGAAAATCTATTGCTTTTCTTTCCCTGCATTGCAAAAACAAGTGTTAAAGCACAGGATGAAGCCACTGAAATGTGTTTTCAGTAACATCGGGGAGGGCAGAGCCAGGCAGGGACAAGGTCACTTTGGGATGTTAATGAGCTGCTTGCCTGACCCTGTCTTGTGACCCAGCGTGAGTTTGTGTATTTCATTTATTTCACCCGTTACTTGCTCTCACAGTCCTTTCCCCACAATGCCAACCAGCCTGCATGGAAATGTTGAGCTCTCTTCTGATATTAATTACTGCTGTGCAGTGTGCAAGATTCAGTGCAACAAATTTGTGCTTCCATGCACGTGCACGGTGGGTGGGATGGGGAGCATCCTTTGTTTTCACAGAATCACGGAATGGTTTGGGTTGGAAGGGACCTTAAAGACCATCCCGTTCCAACCCCTGCCATGGGGCACCTTCTACTGGACCAGGTTGCTCCAAGCCCCATCATGTTTTAGTGAGACAGTTCATGGTTCTGAGGCAATTTACAACTGACTGATGGATTAAGAGGCAGGAACTTGCCTTCTTCTGGGTCTATCCAGTTACAAATGAGGCATCACCACCATTCCCTCTGTCACCTTTCATCAATTTTTTTGCCTACAAAACTGGAGTCTGTACCACAAGCAGCTAAAAAGCTGTGGTACAGATATACAGATAAAGATACTCCTTTAAATATCCAGGAGTCAAGGGAAGCAACACTTAATGAGGACCTTATTGTACAACTGGCTTCTCTCTGGAGAAGGAGAAAAGAAGTTAAGAGGGAATTTGGGGACACACAACAGCCTGGCAAGTGGCAGTACACAATGAGGGACAGGAGTGGGCATTTTCTCTGCTGGGATGGAGAGGGGAACTGTATTCCCCTGATCCTTGCAGGAAAACTCACAAGTTTCAAATCTTAATGATACTGCCCAAACTTGGAGAGCGCTGGACATTAAATACCTTTCACAATTTGCATGAAAACTGGGGGAAAATGCTGCCACATCCATGCTGCTGGCTTGGATCATTTTACAGCTTTGCAGCTTTTGGCTTGGAGCATAATGCCACTGTGCTGAGCTTTAAAAATACAAAATAAAAGGATTACCTTCTTTGCCAGTCTAACCACATGACAATAAACAACAGGCAAGTCGTGAAGGAGAAAACACTTCGAGGGTATTGCTCAGCACTTAAGGAAGACAAATGGCTCGTTTCATGTAACACTGAAGGGGAAAAGGCACAAAGGAGAAGTGACGTGCCCCGATGATCTTCCCCAAGTCTAGCAAAGTGTGGGAGGGGAAAACTGTGCAGATGTGACAACCTGCAATCTTCACACTTCATAACAGCCAAGACATGAAATCAGGAGAGCTTTAGCTCTCTAGCAGTGATAACAAAATAATTTAGAAAGATTATCTGAAAGCACCACGATTTCAGATATGACCTGGGTTGACACTGAAGTCCTGATAAAAGCCCACTGGTTTTGTCACCTGTAACTGTTTACAGCATTTCCAGGCGATGAGAAACAGCTGTAAAAGAGTTAACAGGGCACAAAGCTCATCACAGACTCACCCCCAGGTATTTTGCCTTCCTTTATCCAGTCTGATGTTTCTGAGAGCTGAGCCACCTCATTTAAAGGTGCTTGGGGGGGATGTTTAAAACCTCTGCTGTCAGCTCCCTGTGTGTTGCTCCCAGGGCCTGCTGAGCTGAGGTGCTTCAGGTAACAAATGGAAGTTTCCAAGGGATTAAGGGGGAAAAAAAAGACTGAAGGGTTCCAAGTGGAAGATTAGTCATTGTGAGTTAAATGTGTTTAGTGTGATCTAATGACTAGACATAGGCAGAGAAAGTAAAAGGTAACTGAGTGAGGTTCTTGTAGTATTTTGGCTGTCTCTCAATTCTGTATCAAATGAGGCACATGATAGTCCTAACAGGCAGCTATTTTTCTTATACATGTGCTACCTGAACCCAATATTAAATACAAATCGAAAGCACTCTGGGGTGTGGAGTATTCAGAAAATGGAAATAAGAAGCTTCAGTTTTGAAACTGATGCAATAAATCAATTAGCTGAAAAAATAACCCAGAAAGGATTAAATCTAACAAGCTCCAAGGGAAGTAAACAAGCCCACTGTTTGCTGTTGGGAGTTGTTTGCTTGTTGTAATGTGTCTTTTAGGTCACCGTGTCTGCATAGGTAATTACAGAGAGCTGCTCTTGTTAGCAGGATGCCTCTCCTGCACAGAACCTTGAACAGCAAAAGGCTGGTGAAGTGTGGGGGGTTTAAAAGAGAAGAATGTAGAATAAGGGCATCCATAATTAAAAGTTAAGGCCGTGTGGTTGATCTGGCACACTCTCTTCCCATAGCAGAGGAAAAGAATCATGTCTGGGTGAATCTGTTCTTCCCAAAACGAGTGGCCATTTACAGCTGGGCTAAAGAGAAGGGGACTAAAGGAGGCTGAAAAGTGCAATAGTTCAGTTTTTCTATTTTAATTGATCTAAGAGGAAGATGCAGCCTCTATTTGGAAATGGCACTTATCACATCACAGGCTTGTCCTTGGGTAATAAGTCTTTCCCCTACGTGGAACTGTATGGTGTCTGTGTAGAAGAGTTGCTAAAGCACAAGCAAGGCAATACAGGGTTTGTGATGTTTTGGGTTTGTTTTTTCCTTTAAAAAAAGGAAGAGTGTGTTATATGACAGGATCAAGGCAGTGCCAAAAGAGAGAGCTGCGTGTGGCTGTGTTTATGGAGGAGGCTGCTTCCTAACCTGCTGCAAACTCCTGAGTGCTGGATGGAGCACAATAGGGTATGATAAGAAACATTTGAGTTTAACCCGAGGGAGTAACCTAGGCCAAACAAGACTTATCACTTTTTGTAGCTAGAACTACCTGAGCCAGATGGGTGTTGGTCACTTGTCCTGAAGAAAGAGCCTCAAGTTTTGCCAGGGGAGGTTTAGATTGGATATTACGGAAAAATTCTTCATGGAAACGAATGACTGCCCAGGGCAGTGGTGGAATCACCATCCCCAGAGGGATTTAAAAGCTGTGTGGATGTGGCTCTTGGGGACGTGATTTAGTGGTGTCCTTGGCAGTGCTGAGCTAAGGTTGGACTTTACTCCTGGAGGTCTTTTCCAGCCTTAATGATTCTGTGGTTCTGTAACTCTTTGCTCCACAAGCCTCTGACATTCAAAGCCTCCAAATTAAGCAAGACTCAGCAAAGGAATTAGTTCTGAGGCATATTCTGCAGACAAGCATTCCTGCTGCCATTTGTGCCCTTGAAATAAACCTTCTCCCAAGCCTCTAATCGCATCTTTGATGCATCAGGGTAAGTCTTGTAAACAGATGAAAATTTACTGCGCTGGATTGCTCGGGAAGGTGTCGCTCCCAGACAACTCTGGTTGTCTCTAAGTGCTTTGCAAACATCAGATGATTCTGAAGGCCTCAGGGTAACTTCTCTGGGCTGGAAAGCTGCTTTTTGCAATGCATAGTGGGGAGTTGTAGCTTCCTGAGCAAATGGATTTGTGCAGCAGGTGTCAGCACAGCACAGTATTTCATTTCTTCTGGGATCAAGTCTCAGTAATTCGGTTCTGGTTACTCAGCTGTTAAATCGCTTCCTGACGTGTGTGTAGTGCAGTCTGTGACTGCCCCTTTTTGCTGTAATTGCTTTCATTAGTGCTCAGTTGTGTTTGTCTCTGCTTGCTGAGATGGTTCCTGGCCTTATTGGGCCGTGCAACTGCTTGATCATTTTTTCCCATCATTTCCATCGTTTAATGTTGCAGTAAAAAGTCTGAAAAGAAATTAATGTTGTGCCATATAATCCACGATAAATGTCTCAAAGATATTTGGGAACATGACTTAGCTCTTAGATGACATTTTAGTTATCAGTGTTCTAATCCTTGCAGCTTTAGGTCCAGATTTAAAGGCATTTAGGCAACTGATCTCCAGTAAATTAAAAAAAAAAAAAAAAAGGAAGAAGTTTATCTAGGACCTATCTTTGATTCAGATTTCCATCTGTGAGCTCTCAGACTGTGCTGAATGCTGAAGCCAGACTTGCCTTTACCCCTCTGAAAGGATAACCAGGCAGTGGGAGGAGGAAGAGAAGAGATCCATGTGGCAAACGGAAGACATGGTCTCCAACCTCTTCTCTGGTCACCTCTGGAAGATGTTTTTTTTAAATCCCAGAAAATAATTATGAGTCTCAGATCTTCCTGCAAACACATCTCTTAAAAACTTTGCCTGAAGGCATTCTATTTTGGATAAATAGATAATCATTGGAAGAAGTGTCTGACCTTGTCTCCTTGCCCAGATACTTGGAAAATATAATGACCAAACAGTAACTCATTTTCTGGCTTGTTTCCTCTTGGGTGCATTGGAAATGGAATTATTTGCACAAAACAAAGCAACTTCAGTGAGATTAATTTTTCCAAACCCCATGTTTGCAGCAGCATCTTTGCAGGAAACCTACATCAAACATTGATGGAAAACAAAACCACATTTTCCAAATCCCAGAGTCACTTAACAGTGGGGCAAAGCCAGGTAAGGGCTCTGTGTAAAGGGCTAATCCCACGTTTCCTCTTGCTGCACAGTGATGTCTCAGCAGCATGTTTGGGAAATCCTAGAAGATAAACCTTCCCAGGGAACCTGGGGTGTCACAGAAGTTTCGGAGCTGTGTGAGCAGTGGGATGATTGTGTTTGTGCCCACTGGCTGACAGAAAATTAAGTGGAGGAATATAAATTAAACTGCAGGAATATAAATTACAATGGTCATGGGGGGGGAGGGCGGGGGAAGGTGAGATTTGGAAGTCTTGGCTGCACCTGAGCATCTTCAGCATCTGAAGGAGCTGCTGGTTCTCTCCCTGCCTTTGCTGTCTCCACTCACATCAGGTGGAGTTTTTGCTGTATTTGCATCCATGTCTTGGACTTGACAGCAGAATGCTCCTGGCTCTGGGCCTGGTGACCCAAAGAATGATTTTCTGAATGCTTTCTGAGCAGATTTTGTTAATATTCAGCCTTGCTGTTCCCATTACAAGAATTTGATGTTGCCCCAGGCTTTTCTTTTGCTGGAAGGCTGCTGTTTGCAGGGATCACCTGCACAGTCCTGCTTCTTTCTGCTCAGGAGAAATTTCCTCTGCTTTCCTTGGCTCCTGGTGACCACACCCAGCACTCTTCCCATAAACCCCCTAATCATCCCACTGACAGGCTAGAAAATGAGGAAAACAGAAATAACTTGGTCTTTTCAAAGTATCTTCCAGGTTTAATCAGGAAGGAGCTAGAGCTGTTCTCTTTGGTATGCTCATGGCTAAATGAATTTATTAAATTAATTTTTTGATCAGCTAGAAAAGAAGTTTGGAGCTGACCAGATCCAAAATCCACTAAGCCATTGGGGGTGATTTTATAGCTTCTTAGTGAACTTTGGGTAACAATTTGAGAATGCCAGGAGAAAACCCAAGCGTTCAAAAAGAGTGTAATTAAATGGGGTGAAGGAAATTCACAGTTGGAATTGCAGTAAAACATTTATTTTGACATTTGGAAATGTTGGGGTTTTGCTAATTTACCTCTCAAAGAGGTTATAAAACATTTGCCAGTGTTGCCTGTTGCCTCAAATTCTGAAGAAGTTTTTTATCTGCAGAAATGTCCTGGTGAATTCTGGCTGAAGTCTGGAGCAGAGTTGTGGACAACTGGGTATTTATTTTTTTATTTTTCATTCCTCTGAGAACACTGGTTTTTTGGTTTGGTTTTTTTTTTTTTTGGCAATGAAAAGAGAACGTGATGCTGCATCTCCCTTGGAAATTCTTTTCCCAACACTGTTCATTCATGAGATCCTGTGTAAGGGGCTAGGAAATCAAACACGTGCTTTCCTACAAGATACCCCCAGATAGTCCCCACAAATAATCCTAAATGTGCCTGGAGCAGCTGAATGCAGGACAGCATTGTAATATGTTACCTTACTACAGAAGTCACTGGGGTTTTGCTGGCACTTCAGCCCTTCCAAGCACCCACCTTTGTCTGCCCTGGATACAAATCTGCTTCAACTGCAGTATTTAAGTGGCAGGGGGTTTCTTTTTGTGTGTTTCTCCTCCAATCACTACAGAGGGGCTTTGAGCCATTTTTGTGGCTTCCAGGTTTCCCCAAAATCATCACGTAAATAAAAGACAATGCAATGAGCAAAAGAATGAGAATGCACACAAAAGCACGTTCAAATCAGGAGAACAGGTAAAGTGATTCTCCTGTCAACCACTTCTGGACCCAGAGAATCTGAAATATTCAGAGCATAGAAATTACAGGAATATCCTGGCTTGCTGTGGTCTATTTTCTGGGAATGTAAGCAGCTGTAGCTGTGCTCTTGTCCACAAGCACACCAAACAGCCTTCTTAGACCAGCTTTTAGGTTTCCCAACTTTAAAAAGAAATACACATTAAGGCTGTTTTGCTGTGTTTCCAGCAGGTTGTCCAGGCATTTTATCTCTAGGATTTCAAAATGCTGTTAGCCCTTGTCAGGCTCTTTTGCAGCGTGGTTGCACAGCTCCAGCACTATGGTTTGTAGATTATAAATTACACCACTTGGAGTTCATGCAGGTGCAGAAATTGCAGTCTGGTTTTCCTGAAAGGGAGAGTGAGCAGGGGCACGGTGAGTAGTGAAAGGAGCTGGCATCTGGCTTAGCACATCCTTGGTCTCCCTCTTCTGGCTTAGCTGGAAGGAGCTGCTCCATCCACGGAGAACAGAGCAGTGGGGGTTTCCAGTCAAGCTCTCCCACCCTTCTCTCTTTTTTTTTTTTTTTTTTTTTTTTTTTTTTTTTTTTTTGTGCATCAACTACAAACTTTGAGAAAATCATCAATATCTCTTTACTACACACGTGGAGTGGGGGGAAGGGGATGAAGGAGATTTGGAAAACATTCAGGATGTTCTGTTACTGCTGGGCTCTGGCTGCCTCCCACATTTTACCTGCTGGCTGGTATTAAGGGTTTAGAAATTCTAAAACTCAGTCACTGAGTTAAAAGGTCATTAAATTATCCACAAATGCCTTTTTTTTTTTTTTTTTTGGGTGCATTTTTATCCTGGTGCAAGTTTTATCTCAGCAGGACCAGGGCAGTGACTGTCCCCTGTGCTGGGCAATGCTGAGGTACCTTGAATCCTGGGGTCAGTTTTGGGCCCCTCAGGACAAGACACTGAGGAGCTGGAGCGTGTCCAGGGAAGGGAATGGAGCTGGGGAAGGGGCTGGAGCACCAGGAGCTGCTGACGGAGCTGTGGGGACTCAGCCTGGAGAAAAGGAGGCTTAGGGGGGACCTTCTGGCTCTGCACCACCACTTCAAGGAAGGTTGTGGGTATTGGTCTCTTTTCCCAAGTAACAAGTGATAGGACAAAAGGAAACTTGGTCTCAGGTTGTGCTAGGGGAAGTTTAGATATGATAGGAAAAATGTCCTCATGAAAGGGGTTATCCAGGCCTGGAACAGCTGCCCAGGGCAGTGTTGGAGTCCCCATCCCCTGAGGGATTTAAAAGCTGTGTGGATGTGGCACTGGGGGACAGGGGTCAGTGGTGGCCCTGGCAGTGCTGGGGGATGGTTTGGCTCAGTGATTTCAGAGGTCTTTTCCAAGTGAAATAATTCCATGAGTCTCTAAGTCACCCTGTCAGCAAAATCAGGTGGTAATTTGAGTTTCTTCTAAAGGGATTTTGATGTGAAGAGCAGATTTTGTATTTCTTCTCCTTACCTTTGGCTTTCTGAGCCTTTCTGCCACAAACTGGCCTCTAAGTAGTTTTTTCCTTTATTTCTTAAAAAAGTGCAAGTTACAGCTGTTAACATTTGGCTTTAAAAAATGCAATATGAGACTTCTGTATTTCACAATACCAAGGTGTTTGTGTATTTTGAAGCTGGGAGTTAAACCGTGAGTAACACCATCGCCCACTTAAATTGGCTTCCTTTTCCCCACACCTGGCTTACATATGTGTCACAATATGTGACATTTAGAAGGGAATTTGGCAAGAGAAAATTAAAAAGTGGGTGTCAGATGGAAGTGTAAGCTCTGAGACACAGGAAAAGACCACAGGGGAAATCTCTCGTCTCTATTGTGAAACTGCTGTCTCTTAAATATAGGGAATTATAACCCACTCTTTGGCTGTGTCTGGTCTTCTTCCTGTAAAAACAGACACCTTTGGGACTTTTAACCTGCAATTTTATGCAAGAAACCTTTACCTGTACATATGACAACTGTGTCAGAAAAGCTGGTCTTGTTTTTGCTTTGCTGCTTGTTGTTGCTTTTGATTTTTCTTCACTGTGTGTCCTCACTGATGATTTATGTGTGAAGTTGAAAAAAGATTTCTGAAGTTTGGAAAAGAGCTTGTTCTAATTATGTTGGGGTTTGCCCATCTTTGTTTTCTGTCTTTGTACCAATTTTTCCTTTGAAGAGGCAAGGCACATTTGGAAAAGTCCTGCAAGAACCTGCTTGACAGGAACTGCAGCTCAGCCCAACATTTGTTCAACTTCTTAATGCCATGATTAGGTTTTAATAATAATAATGATAATAATAATGATAAATAAGTAGTATCAATCTTATCTTTTTAAAATAAAGGATCTTGAAATGAGAATATAATTTTAAACCTGGCAAGGTGCAAGGCACCAGCTCCTATAAGCAGTTGCACATTGATGCTTAAATATTGTGACTTGCCCAACTCTTTACCTCTCTTACAAGGATAGAAGGACTTCTCTTTGCTGCAGCCCAGATTAAAGTTGGCAATATTATAGATTAGAAAATTAGGGAAAAAGAATAACTGTAGCAAAATTGAAAATGGATCCCACTTTGTTAGGGAAGGGGAAAGTTGGCTTTAACACAAGAACTCTTTAAGTTGGGGATTTCGGAGCACAGGGATGTAAATTGTGTGCAAAAGAAGCAGATTTCTGAGCAGTTGTAGCTGTGGGCAGAAGTGAGGATGTCCAGCCTGTGGTGTGGCACAGTTTGTGTGCTGTTTCTTGGGATCTTCTTAGGTCTAATTAGTGCAACACCAAGTGCCTGAACTAACCCTAGAGGGCTCTCACGACTCAGGAACAGAAAGGATGGGAATATCAAGAGAAGAGACTTCAAGTTCTCAATTTTCTCCTTTCATAAGGAAATACCTGCTTTATGCTTATGTATGTGCATTGGCCAGGGTGCAACATTTTTGGTTTGAAACAGAATTAGAAAGTATTTGGGGTTTTACTGTGCCCTTCCCAACCCTTTCTGCTGGGAGAGAATTTTGTCACTAAGCAGGATTTTAAAAACATTTGCCAAATCTGCTGACAATTTCAAATAAGCCATTAAATGTCAGCTGATGAGCTTCGATTGTTGGAGTCCCTTGTGAGAATTATGAAAATAACTCTGAATTGGAAAATGTAGAAGTAATACATCTTGCCTTCACTCAGAAGGCCCTGGTGCTTAAAAAAAAAGGCAAATGGAAATACAAGTTCTGTAATAAAATTCTTCCCTGAGAGGGTGGTGAGGCCCTGGCACAGGCTGCCTAGGGAATTTGTGGCTGCCCCATCCCTGGAAGTGTTCAATAATTCTCAGCTTCTTTTTCTCCCTCACAAAACAAAAATAATTTGGGTTTTTTTAATATATATCCACTCCTTTGAACTTTTGGAGCCAAGTTCAGGTCCTAATCATATTTCCTAATCCATAACTTTCCTGTAGCACAGCTTCATGTGCTGGGTAATTTCTCCACGTTTACTGGCTATAACTAATTAAACCCTTGAACTTAAAAGTGCCCTGATTAAGGAAATACTTCCGTGGCATTAAGAGAACACTTCCCATTAAGGATTTTCAAGTGAGTATTTAAACACTAACGATTTTCATCCTAATGAGGACTTGATGTTCTGCTCCTCCAGCAGAAAAAGCCCTGGTCTCAGCACTAAACTGCTTGCAAGTTTTATTTTTTTCTGACATTCTAATTATATATGAGAACAAAAACAAGACAGCACTGCTGGCATGTCAGATGGAAATTTTTTAAAGAGGAGAATGGCAAGAAACAGTTTGTAGCCAAACCGGAAAATCCCACATTATTATTCAGGATTTGTTTGTTTGGCTTAAAAAAAGTAGGAAAGGATTAATGGCAAGCATATTACCATTTTTTTCAGCTGCATTGGCTGATTGGAAAGCATGTTAATAATATGGCTCAAACATTAAAGATAACCTGGTTTGGGTGCTGGTGTACTCAAACCAAACAAAAGGGTAAAATGCAAATAAAACAATAAAACTAATCTACCAGACAAACAGGTTTTTTTTCTTTCCTGAAACATGACTAATTCCTCAGGAGTAAGAGCTGCCTTATATTTTAGGGTCTGGTATAAAATTCTCACAAACCTTTTGCCTTTTGAAATGTTCACCCTCAGTTTTTATTCACAGGCATCAGAAGTGGTGCAGCTCTAGTGTCAGCAACGGGAAAAACTTTTCCCCTCTGTGGCAACTTTCTCCCATTAAAAAAGCATATAATCCAGAAGAGAGTAGGAGAAAGTAGATATAAATATCAAAGTTATTGCAACACAAAAAAAAATTATGCTCTTGCTGCTGGAGGTTGGGGAGTTGAACCCTACTTTGATATCCACTGGGGTATATCACAACATTTCTATTTAAGAAAGCATTCCCATGAAACGTTAGCATCTAAAATCAAGTAACAGTTAGGATGGGAAAGAACAGGCAGTCATAGTGTGATCTCCTGAAAAGGAGAAAGGAAGTTTGCTGGTAAGGGATTATTATTCCACATCTTAGGAAGGACTGATTGGCAGAAGGAGCCGATTCATGCACAGCTTTGGAAAAGTAAAGGTTTGAATTTGTACTTTTAAAAGCATCAGCTTCTGCAAATTTCCACCATGTTGTGAAAAAGAGTAATTGAAATTAAGCTAAAAACCTTGCAAGTTTAAATCATGTAACCAACAGCTCCTAAACAGCAGAGAGGCACTGAGGAGCACTGAAGTTCCTTGGGCATTTGTTATTCATTTTTCTTCTATTCCACTATATAATACCTTCCAGCTTCTGATCCTATCTTCCTTCAAAATAAGGCACAAATACATCCACCAGATAAAAATGAGAAGGGCTTTTTGTGAAATAACATTTTCATTTCCAGATGGCCCGAGTTAAATATCCTGTGCAAGTCTTGTTTCAGGTCCAAAGAACAACAGTATTACTGAATTAACTACAGAATCTCAAATTCAGTACCTTTTCCATAAAACTATTAGTGCTTTTACAGCCTGAAATCCAGCTGTGAGAGAAAATCCATCTCATCCTTGTAACACCAGAAGAGATCTGGTAGGTGTGTGCTGTGCATGTAGAATAACTACCTTGAAAGAGGAGATACAGAATGTTCAGTGCAGGCTCTGTGCTTCACTGTATGATTCAATAAGTCTTCATTGAACAGACAAAGACTTTTCAGATGCTTGTAATAATGTGCATTGCAGGCAAATAGAAAAGAAGAAACAGTCTGATAGATTTCAAGTCTTTGTGTCAAAGGATGAGATGAGCAACAATAAAGAAGATGTGGATTTGGTTTTGATTTTTTTTAAAAATACAATTTCAGGCAAGGCAAACAGAACATAATTTCTTTAATTAGCATCTCCTGAAGTACATAAAGCACTGGAGAGAAAATTAAGAAGAAGAAAGAACCAACTGTCCCTTCCTCATCTTATCCTTATTCCACCTGTAAGAAAGCTAAATAGAACAGCATGAGGCTGCTGGAAAATGCCAGAATAGGAAACTTCAGCCCAAACTAGTCATACTTCTTATTTTAGATGACCATTAGACATTACAAGGTACTTTCAGTAAGGCTGGGCTGGGTGGGGCGTGGGTCAGATGCCCAGGGGGGTTTCCAACCCAGAGTGAGAGCTGAGTCCCCCAGGGTAGGGCATGACCCTGTCCTCAGGGCAGGGGACAGAGAGGCTTGGGGCTCCCAGGGGTGGCAGGTGCCCTGAGAGTCTTTGGGTGTCCAGGTGCCCCTGGCTCCATGGAATGCTCCAGCATGGCAGGGATGGGGCCTCAGGAGGCTCTGCTCAGGTGTCTTTGCCCTTTCATGGGGCACAGCCCAGCCAGGGGATGGCCATCAGGGTGGCTTGGGCAGGATGGGCCCTGTGCTGTCTCCAGCCAGGGACTGCAGTCCCTTCAAGCCTGTTCACCCAGACCTGCTGGATAAACCTTTCTCCCATCTCCTCCAGGCCATGGCTGTGGCAATCACACTCCTCGTGGCTGTGCTGGCCATCCTGCCTGGGCAGACACACAATCCACAGGCTGATGTGGCCACGGCCCAGCGGATGCAGCAGCGTGAGGCGTTTCTGCCTCAGGAGATGTGGCAGCTGTGGCAGCAGGTTGAGCGGAGGTCCCTGGAAAATTTCCTCCACTCTGTGTTTTACTGGCTCTTTCAGGCTGCTGTGGCAGCTGTGCTCATTGAATTCTGCATGCAAAAGCAGCTTGGCTCCAGCAGCTGCCCTGAGCAGGACAACTACAGCAGTGAGGAGGATGAAGACCTCAACGGAGCACAAAATGCTGCCAGGTCTTTGGCTTGGCCCACCCTATTTCCAGCACAGGAACTGCCTGACCTGGGCAGGAATCTGAAGCAGCTGCTGGGTGACTCCTTGATCAAGCAAGAGTTTTCACAGAGCACTCTCATGTCAAAGATTTCCCCCACACTGGGATGAATGGCACCTATGAATTCCGGAAGGTTCACAAGAATGGAATCTTCTACCAGCTGCTCGTGGTTCCTGTAGCCACCCCCTGGTCATTCTTCCATCCTGGAGCAAGACACTGTGGGGCAGGAGTCAGAGAGGTGCTCTGACATCCGTGTGGTGCTGGAAAGCTCCATGGAGCATCTGATGGGATGAGTTCTTCCTTGTGTTTTGTCCACTACTGGGGCAATGAGCTGCCTCAGGATCAGAGCCCACTGCTCCTAGAAACCTAGAAACAGGCTCCTACTTATACCTGGAGCAAATCTCCACCTGGGTGCAAAACTTGCTGGTTTAGCCTGGCTGTGTTTGCCTCAGTGGCTGCACTGGCATCTGATGCTGCTGCCCTGCTCCTGCAAGTTCCTGGTGAGCAGCCCCTCTGAGGAGCAGAGCTGCACTGAGATGGTTTTGGCAGTGCAGGAAGGCAGCACAGGCAGCTGGCTGATCCTACAGTAGGCAGCAGCCAGCTTTCCCAGTGTGCTGGCACATAACTGGAGGAGAGTTAGACTGGTATGGGCTTAGGCTCATGTGGGGCTTATTTTCACTTTGTGCTTAAAACTTAAAGAGAGATGTAATTGCTGAGCAGTGTTTGTGCAGTGTCAAGGTCCCTTCTGTTCAGCTGGTGTCACCCCTGGGCTCAGCTGGTGTCACCTCCAGGCTCATCCACCCACAGTCTCCTGGGAGTGATGGGAGCTGCCACCACAATGGGGCTGAGGGGACTTGGGGGGGCTGAGGGATAATGGCAAAGCTGAGGGAATTTGGGGGGGCTGAAAGGATGCACTGCATACATCACTAGGGGTAAGAGTAGCAGAAAACCAGAGCATGTGCTGTAGCATGAAGCTGTTATAAAACAACAGCTCAGGCAGCTTTGGAAAGAAAGTAGAAAATACATATTAAGTCAATCAGAAATGAATTTGGTCAAGGAGAATGAAAAACAAGCTGCTGGGGCTGCATCTGGCATGCCTGATGATCCCTGGTCTGGTGTGGGGGTTTCCCACAGCGCCAAGGCACAGCCAAGGCACGGTCAGACGTGGCACGAAGTGTTCACATGAGTCACAGCCTCCTCCATGCCTATGTGAGCCTCACTGATCAACACCACCTGAATATTTGGCTCAGGGGTTGTGTTTTCTGGGGACAAGTGATCAGGTTTCAGAGCACTTGGTGGAAATGAATTTTTAAGGGTGTTACTTTGGTGCCTTGAATACGAAATGATGCAGATTGCTTTTTTTTCCTCTCGCTTTCAACACAACAACAATTTTTGCCTTTGGGGACCTGCTTTAATTAACTGCATTCTCTGGTTGCACATCAAAGAGCTGGGGAATGAAAATGAGTTAAAACCTGGGCTTTGCACCCTAGGAGTTTCTCCATCCTACTAAAATTGCAGGAAATGAAAGTTGTTTATTTTTTCTTCCTTTTGCCGATAAAATATTTAGAAGGATTCAGCTGAATCTGTTTTCTTGTTTTGAAAAGAAAGTTAACAAGTGTTTGAAAATCACCTTGAGTATTGTGTCTGGTCACTTGAGTCCTCTGTCTCCTTCTGGGCCTGTAACTTGAATAAAGATATTGAGGGGCTGGAGATGGGTCTGGAACAAAAGTTCTATGAAGAGGAGCTGGGGTTGTTTAGCCTGGAGAAAGTCTCAGTGGACAATATTCTATTGAAAATGCTCTAGAAAATGGGCAAGTACAAAGAACTTTTTCCTGTCCTGCCATTTTTGAAAAATTCACAATATCAAAACGCTCAGGAATATCTGTTTTTCTGTGGCTGCTGAGACCAAGAGTAGGAGGGTAGAAGGAGTTGCTTTAGTGTTTGTTTGCAGCACAAGAGCTCAGGTCTGGCTGCCACAACTCTCTCTGTAATGTAAGGTTAATTGTAGTCATTTCATTTCCACTTTTGTAAGCCCAAGGTTTTTATTATTTGGAACAAGATGATTTATGGGTTGACACCCCATCCCTGGAAGTGTCCCAAGGCCAGGTTGGATGGGGCTTGGAACAACCTGGGATACTGGAGGTGTCCCTGTCCATGGCAGGGGGGGTGGAACTGGATGGGCTTTAAGGTCTCTCCCAACCCAAACTATTCTGTGATTCCTTTTTCTTCAGGACAGAATGATTTCCTTACTCTTCCTTCTCCTTTTCCCAGCTTTAGACCCTGTAGGTGCCCAGCCACAAAGGTCTCATTGAGGAATCCAGTAAGTTCTGAAGGTCTCTGAGGTGCCCACTCCTCTCCCTCTGACAGCTTGAGGCAGGTCCTCAGTTTTCTCCTGTGAATTTAGTAGGGGAGGGATTGCAATTTTCACAAACATGACTGAGGATATTTGACCAAATTTAAAAAAGAGTTTTCCTTTTGATGTTATCCTTAAAGCCCCCTTCAAGATACTTAGTATCTTGAATGTTTTTCTTGATATTCTCTGTTAGACTTCTTCTGCTGACACTGTTTTTAATTTTCTGACCCTTCAAAAGCTGGACTTTGATATTAACAAGAACTTTTCATTCTTCTGGGCAGAAGGAATTTTACTTAAGAAAAGGAGCATAAGAAAAATTCCTTCTGGCTCCAAATTTCATGAATATCTCTCTTTACCATGCTCATTTTTTTTATAACTTACAAACATTGTTACAAGCTTGTCAGAAGAAACGGGTCACTGCAGTTTATAAGTAGCTTAAAGCACGCAGTAAACATGTCACTGATACTGAGGTGCCGAGAAAAGCCATCAAAGTAATATTTCCAGGATATTTTTAAGTGGTCACACTTGTAAATTGCACCCTACAGGCATAAATTCCGTGAAACTAAGACGGATGCCTTGCTTTTTTTTTTCATACTGAGCAAGCAATTGAAGTTCCTTCAGCTAAAATTGAGAAATAAAAGCCTTACTTTACCAGGGGTTCTTCATGTCATTCCAAGAAGCCAGAAGATCATTGCATCACAGGACTTTTCCAGAAATCACAGAAATATTTAGATTTGTCCTATTCACAGCCTGAAAGGCCAGGATGTGAGCTCCTTGGGGACAACCAATGCATGAAACCCTCCTGCAAATCAATTACTCGCTCAGAGGAATTTAGAGTCTCCAGAGAATCTTTTGTGCAGTTTTTCTCCCAGTATGATGCAAAATCCAATGGATCTGTGACTAAAAATGCTCACCAAATTGCTGCATCTCAAGGCAAAGATGTTCTTTCCTCCAAAGAATGAGTAATTGCAGTCTTTTTAATTCAAATTAATCTAATCATTCTAATTTTTAAATATTACCTTTTTGTTGTTGCTGTTAGCATATGGCTACAGTCAAAAGTAGTCACCATCAGCCAGAGGGATGAGGTGTAACAACGTATTTTCTTTTGGCCATGTGCCTGTTTAAAAATTTTGGGGTAATTCTGTGATATTCTGAGAAGTGGACAGCCTGGACATTTTTTTGCTTTGTGACCTCTGGCCTGAAACATTCACCTGAACAATTAATTTGCCAAAACTTATCTACCTGTACAGGTACATATAAGTACATGTGGTACACAAACACACACTCACTCTTTCAGAAAATTTAGAGGTAGCTGTGGGTTGGGTAGAGATTGAAGAATTGGCTTGGATTTAATTGTTCTCAGGAGCCAGGATTGAGGGAGAGGTCTGGAGCCCCTCTGCTCTTGAGCCAAGCTGGGAGAGCTGGGGCTGTTCACCTGGAGAAGAAGAAGGCTCCAGGGGGACCTCAGAGCCCTTTTGGGGGCCTAAAGGGGCTCCAGGAGAGCTGGAGAGGGACGTGGGACAAGGGCTGGAGGGACAGGACACAGGGAATGGTTTCAAACTGCCAGAGGGCAGGGATGGATGGGATACTGGGGAGGAATTGTTCCCTGTGAGGGCAGTGAGGCCCTGGCACAGGGTGCCCAGAGAAGCTGTGGCTGCCCCTGGATCCCTGGAAGTGCCCAAGGCCAGGTTGGACGGGGCTTGGAGCAACCTGGGCTAGTGGAAGGTGTCCCTGCCCATGGCAGGGTTGGAACTGGATGGGCTTTAAGGTCTCTTCCCACCCAAACCATCCTATGATTCTAGAAATCACAAGTCTGCCAAGTAGATGTTCCTTCTCATTGTTCACAAGAATGAGCCCATTTGTTACACTAATTGCTTCATAGAATTTGTGCTGCCAGGTGGATCACAAACATCCAACCAGTCAGTCCTGTGTTCTCCTGTTACCTGTGAAGAGTCCCTGGGAACTGAACAGGACATCCCACAGCCAGCCTGCACATCGGGGGAGCTCCTGCATCAATAGCACTGACTGGGGTTTCGAACAAGGACAAAAGATTCTCATTCCAACCTGAAACTCTCTTTGTTTTTAGCTCAGCTTTCTTTCAAACCTCTCTGGAAATGGCAGCTTGATTCTTTTACCGTCACCAGTTATCATAGCTCCCGTGATAACAGCTTGGAAAGACATGGCCATCCAAACCAGCCTATCCCAGCTCCACCTCCAAAGTGTTTGTAGAGTTTTTGCCAAACTTGTTGATGGTCTTTCAGTATTCAGCATCAAATTTCACTTTTTTTCCCCCATTTTTTTTCTCAACAACTATATCATGGATATTTCCAGTTTCCTACATTGTTTCCAAGAAACAAATGGGCTTTTTCTACTCCACTCACTCACATGTTTGTGAGCATAAGATAGACCTGAATTTCATTCCAAGATTTTTACAAGCTGATTTCCCAGTTTGCCCCCACATTTTACTCTCACTTGATGGCAATCTGTCTTTCACCAGGTGCAGATAATACCACTGGTCTGTCTCAAGAACCAGCCAATTATTAATCTTTGGAGCTTGGCCATTTCCATGACACTCTAACACTGGCTAAGCACTGGTCTACACAAAGCCAGATCAGATTAGAAGGGCAAGAATTGCAATCTCAGTTTAGTTTGATCAGGTAAAAATTGCTTCAGTTTGTTTTGTTTGTTTGGGATGCTTAAAATTTTTCTTTTTTATTTTTCTTAATCCAATATTATAGTACCTTAGTGTTTACGCAATTTCATCTTCTAGTAATTTAAAATTCACTCTAAATACATGCAATTTCTTGAAAATGTTAGCAAGGATGAAACTCTTTCTGCCCTGTCACTCTGATGTCCCACAGTGACAGGTTGCCTAAGAAAATAGAACAGTTACACACTTGGGAACAATTATTCTCCTTCCAGGTAGTCTAGAAGCTGAATCCCATATTTTACCCCCTCTCCCTGTATTTTAGTTCTTTATTATTCTGGGCTTCAGTTCATAAGAGATTGGTGAATGAATCACAGCTGGTCCACTCTTTATGGCTCTAGGGTCATGTGTATATGAATTAGGGCCATATATTTTAATTTACAGAGAGTTTTAGATAAATCTCTTTCCATGCCATGATCAAATGGTCACCAGTGATGGGCTCCATACCAGTCCAGTACCTCAAACAGAAAGGAAAAACTACTACAGAACACAGGTCTTTCTCTATTAGAAGTAGTTAGAATTTCACATTTTCCTTGAGATTCGGTTTGAGCTGGGTGCAATTTGAAAGAACACCTGAAATCCTGTGCTCTGTGGTGCAAATCAATTGTAATACCTGGTAGCACTGTTTGTATGTTGATATTTTACAACTTTCTCATTTGTAATTCATAGAGAAGCAAGTTTGTCATCAACTAATCCGTTGTATAAACTTAATACCTTGCATGAGTGAAACAGGATGTGAGTCAAAGCAGGCAGTGATTCTGTTCATTACAATTATCGTGCCTTTAGCAGCTTTGCCAGCTCTTGCAGAAATGTTTGATGTTCCATTTTAGGACTTGAGCAACTCCTGGTTGTTTATCAAATGAGATTCTGGTGGTGGGGGAAGGGAAAGAAAAAGAACGGGAAATTTTCTAGCTCAAAGCTTGAGTGCTGGCTGAAAATCCCACTGCTTCCTAAAGGTTGAAAAGGATCTTCAAGGACTCACATCCTGAGAAGAAGAAGAAATTCTTTAAGAATAAGGCAATTTTCTGAAAATGTAACTAAAGTCCAAGCTGAATCTGTAGAATCTAATATTTTCAGCAGGCAGACTTTTCCAATTAATATGTTAATGTTAGTCCAGCTCCAGTTGTCAGGTCAGTTTCTCATATCAAACAACATTTATTTCAGAAACGGGATGCTCCCTCCTCTACGTGTGACTCATTTTTCATTGATGCCACCATTTCCACTTCAAAATCTAGAATCCTGCATGCTTTGTCCTTAATTCTTACATGGTTGAGTGGTTTAGTTTTAGTTTTCATGGTATATATATAAAATAAAGCTTTTCTTTAAAGAACTCAGCCTTGCTCCATTACAACATGGTTTGTAACCAACCTACATCTGTAGTTTCCCTTAAGGGCAGATATCCTTGGTTGCAACCAAGTACCTAAGAGTCCAGGAGAGAAAAAAACAAGAATTTTGGATTAAATTATTATGAAATAGGATTATTTTAACTCATGTCCTTTCTCTCTATTACACCTACCTACTCTATACTGCACTCTTGTTTTTCTTTTAAATACAAAATCTCATTCTCACCTTCTAATTTTCAGTAAGATCCCTCTCCCCTGCTGAACAGCACAACCTCGTTGGGACACCACCATGTTTTCTGTGATTTTTGATCATTTTGAAGGTAAGAAAAGATAAATGCAGATGAGAAATGGCATGTGTTTAGCTTTAAGGATGACAACTGAAAAGAGTGGTGGATTCCCCATAAGAAAAGTGGGTGCTTTTATGGCAGGTAAACTTCAGCCAAAAGCAATGCAGGAAAAAATGGGAAATTCTGAATCAGAGATCAAGCAGGATGATAAATTTGCTCCCTGCTCCTTCCCCTCTGACTGGCACCTATGAATCCCAATGGTAGGAATCACCATCTACATAATCTTTATCATGTGTTCACTGCTCTGAACATATTTGCAGCAGCAGCTGAGCTTCATTTCACTGCTCTTCTGCAGAATTCACATGCAAATATGTCACTTCTTGTGTTGTCTGTGGCATCTGAGGTCACTGGAATTACAGAAATGACCAGTTTGTCATATATTTGTAGAAAGGAAATAGCTGTGGAAAGTTGTGGGATTTTTTTTGCCTGATGGCTCCTAAATTGTGCTGGAATCAGGCTTTGGGTAGGAGCAGCATTATTCTAAACTACTGAAGGGACTTGCTGAGAACTTACCTGAAATTTCCAGGGGTGGCAGGAAAGAAAACAGCCCAGACTTTCACTTTTATTGCACCAGTGCTGTGCTTCATCGAGGGCACTGTGTGACCTCTCCTTTTGGCAGCAAAGTGTCCCCAGAGAGCTGCATCCAAAAAGATCCAGCATTTTATTCCATGTGCATAGAAGTGGAGTGTTCTTGTCTGGGGGCTGGTACAACTAATTAACCTAAAGTAAATTTGGTTTGGATGTTTGGTTCATTGGTTTTCACAGCTGAAATGAGGGATAAAATCAGTGGCTTTATGATTTGTTAGGAAAATAAAAATCCTTCTTTTTATTAAATTAAAGTTCCACACCAGCTGAATTAAGTAGTGGGTTGTTTCCATGTGCTCCTTTATCCCCTCTTTGATGCTTGTACACCAAAGAAAGCTCTTTACAGATGGGGAAAAAAAAAAAAAGAGATAAATGTCACAGTCATTTCCCAATAACAATTCCCTTTTCCCTATGTGACTGCTTTTCTTCAGAAGGCATCTGCTCACCAAAAATAAACATGAGGATATTAAATGTATTTTTTCCTGTAAATCATATGAGACCTGATCATCTACTAAAATTGAAACTTGCCTGGGAGATATTCAAGCAAAATTGAAAGGCTTACCAAGAGTGCAGAAAACAAGCAGAAAGAAGGCATTTCTTCTCCTGAATTCAGAAATTGTTTCCCCAGACCTACCTGCCTGAGTTTTTATAATCACAGAAAATGCATTTGTTTATCTCCCAGGGTTCTCTCTTTCTTCTTCAAATGTATTTGGTTTTATTGAAGTGATAGAGCCTGAGGAAGCAGAGCTGCTGAAGGTGCCATGAGCATATGATTAAGTGGCACCCATGGAATAATAAATATTGGTGGTCTGAATAACACCTTAATATAGATGAATTTGGAAAAAAAAACACTTTTTAAATATGTATTTCTATATCAAATATACTTATCATGAAGAAAAGACATTTTACCCTCAACCACGATGCACATTTGAGATCTGGATTGTCCTCCTCATCCTATATTAATAACTTGTTGGACATCATGGCACAGATTACTCTCAATCTTAGGCAAATATGTCTAAATATACAGTCAAATCCAGGCAATTTGAGCTTTAGGTGGTCTGGGAAATGCCCTGAAAAAGTATTTGCTTTCCATCTATTAAGGTAATTGCAGCTTCTGTAATTGTAGATTCTACCAATTTGTGAACCAAGTTTATGAGAAAAAGAATCTTAAAATGTAGAAAGTACATTTTTTTGGTAATACATAATAATATTTTAAAATAAACAAAAATAAATGTTGTGTCATAAGCTGAACAGCTCCATGCTTCACATTTAAATTTGATGTCTGCAAAAAAGTGTTGCTGAAATGATGGTGTTTGGTTATTCAAATCAAGACGTGCTACTCCTGTACCTTCCAAAGGAATGAAAAATTGGTGTGTTATCCAATGAAGTATGGATTTTTGAGCTTTGCTGATGTTGCAAATTTTGTTAAAGTTTTAAGCAGTCAAAGTGTTAACTCATTTTATGCTTTTAGGTATTTGGGGTTTGCAGCTGATGGAATCAGATACTTTGCCGTCCCCAAGCCACCTCCAGGGGCCAATGCTAGAAGTGTTTGATTTGTACGCAAGACCAAAGTGTGCTTTTTATCTGGACTCTTCAATGTGAGGAATGAGACAACTCTTAGTAAAAATTAAAATAATTAAAAACAGAAAAATTAAAAATTTACAAAAATTAGCGAAACATAAAAATTTGGGATCCTAGTGGCTCAGGAGGTATGCCCCAGGAGCGCAGGGATTAAGAGATCTTCAGGCTTTAACAGCACTGGACCTCTGGTGTAAGAACTTGCAGTGCTGGGCTGACTTTTAGCTAGTCCAAAAGCCAAAAAGAGAAAAATTATTAATAAGTACCCACCACTGGCCTCCACCACAGCTGATCTGCAGTGGTCGGCACGGCTCTGACGCCTGCTTCGTTGTTTTATAGTGCCTTTGCTCCGCCCCAGTCTGCCCACAGCCCGCCCACAGCCCGCCCATAGCACACCCCTTTGGTCCAAAGTGATTGGTGCTTCCCTTTTGACAGATCATCTCTGTCTACCAATAGCTCCTCGTTGTCAGGGGGGTGGTAACAGCTGAAGTAAGGGTGGTAACATGTCCTCATTAGGATTCAGGTTGCTATGGAGCTTACTTGCAGAATAACGGCTATGGGGCTAAAAATAGCAATTGGCTGTTAGGACTGGGGTTTTGGAGTTAGTCCCGAGACTAAAGTGCAAATCAAAACCCTAAAAAAATATTAAAATACATCTAATACCTCCCAAAACATCCACAAAAGCAGATAATGAACATAGGAGAAACAACTCTTACAGTGTACAAGTGGTTTAAAGTTTGAAAAGGGGTTTTTAACTAGGAAACTTTTAACTGGGAATTTTAACTGGGACTGGTGCAAATACACTGTTTTGAACAAGTGAAAACAATAATAATAAAACTTGATTTTTGTACCTGGGTTGATGGGTTAACTTTATCATTCAATTAAAAGAACTGTTTAACTCAAAATTAACTAATTAAGGCACTTAACATGCAAAGACCAAGCTAATTAGGGATTTCATGTATGACATTCAACCCTCATAGAACCATAGAATTCTTCCCCAAATGGGGTTGTACAACTCAGGGGGACAGATCCTACAGTGCTTCCAAAAGGAATCTTGTTTGCATTGATTAAATCGTGTCGTGCATTTAAAAAACAGAAGCCAAGAAAAGCTTTGTGTTTCTACAGCACAGTCTACCTAAAGAGCTCACAGCTTTTCCATCAAATAACATCCACTAATTTTGGATGCTCTATTTAGTGCACTGGACCTGCTGCCACCAATCTGGCAATTAACACCAATTAACAGCAGCAAACTCAATTCAAAGTCAACATAAAAACCAGCAGGTTGGTCACGCAGACAGAGCTTTCTATCTAGCAAAGACATATTAAGATTTCATGGCTGGAAACTGAATCTAGGAAAATCCAGGCCTATAATTAAGTCTGACTATTTCTTACAGTTGTTTCAATTAACCATGGGAACATCTTCGTAAGGACTGTGTGAAATTCGCTGTCACTCGAAGTCTTTAATTGAGTCTCATGGCTCCAAGTGAATCACATGCTGTGGGCTTGTTGAAGGGAGACAGAATAAAGGACTCTAGTTTGTGTTATTTAAATAACAGATGGGATAATTGCATTTTCTATTCTGAGAAACGCGCCAGCAAAAAAGTTAAAATATAATTGAATTAGTCAATCTAATAAATCAATACTGAAAACTTGCCAAGATGACAGATCGCTTCCTCTTTAGTCTGAGAGCAAAACAAACCCCAGCCTGTGTGAAACATATATCCAGGGTAGCAGAGAGCAGGAAAATGAGCACATATCTCCATGTCTTTAACGTGTGTGCTATTCCACAAAACCCTAATTGATTACTGTGTCAGAAATCTGTCAAAAGTTGACGGGAACTGCTCTTTATCTCATCTAATACCATCAAAAAACCCACCAAAACCCCCAAGTGATCCTGAGGTTGCTGAAATTTCTCCCAGTTGGTTCAGAAATAGCAGAGCAGTTTGCAAAGACTGGACTATCTCAAGCCACTGCAAAAACCTGTGACCCAGCAGCTCCTGAAAACATGAGCTCTAATTAATTTCTTCTGCCATTCATTAACTTCCTCTGTCACCAGTCCTCCCTGATGTGAAGGTTTGTGGCCCTGTAAACCTCTGCTCACCTTTGCTGATCATTCTTCCATGAGCTCAAGCAGAAGGTAACTATGGCAATTTTTAAATTCTATTTTTCATCCGACCCTGGAACAATTCAAAGGTCTTCCTACTCTATAATTTTCCCAATCATAGGCAGACCACAGAACATTACCTTCATTTTGGGACCAGGTAAAAATAGGAATTATTGATGATCCTGTGAATTGGTGCTGTTTAATTCAAATAGATCTTCCCCTGGTTGTTATCAGAGGACTTTGTTCCAGTGTCATTGTCCTGCTGTACATTTGGGTTGAGCTATTCCATCTGGTCTTTGTGCAAAGCAAATTACCCACATTAGGTCATTAAACAGTTACAATAATTATGTTTCAAACATCAAAATGTGGGGCTTTTATCAAATACAGTAGATTTCCTGAAAGAAGTTAAACAGGGAATGATATTGGGAAGAAAATGAGGAGTGTTCCACAGCTGATTTCATCTCAGAAAGTGATTCATTATCAAACCCACTGAAGAACACTTCATTTCATGTCAAGTAGCTGCAAACAAGGGCACTGTGCAAAGAGCCCCTCTAAATTAATAAAAGTATATTAATAAAAATGTTTTTAGTAGATCCTTTGAAATGTCATTAACCATCAACAGCACTTGGGAAAGAGGAAAAGAAGCTTTAGTAGAAAGCCACTCTGAAAGACACTGAACAGAAGAATAATTGTGATGCTCAGGTCTCTGAGATGATTCATAACACATTCAGGGAACCATTTGGGGGGGCAAAAAAAAGTCTGGAGCTTTTGTGGTGCTGGAATAAAATCCCATCTCTCCTGTAGGCTGCATTTACAGCATTCCCAAGTGCCAGACTGTGAGCATGTGGCTTTTGCAGAAGCAGCAGCAGATCTGGAGAAAATTGTATTTCCAGACACACCTTTCACTCTTTCTGCCAGTCAAGGCAAAATGGGTCTCGTGGGGCTGGAGGACATCCTCCCAGGGAATTTCAAGGGCTGGCTTGAGGACAGAAACCTTCCCTGGTGGATGAAAGACCATTCCTTCTGCCCAAGCAGCACCAGAAAATTCCTTTACCCTGAAATAATTGGAGCTTTCCATGGCTACAGAGCTTATCAATACAGACAATCTGTGTAGTGATGGTACCTCATGGGGGTATCAGAACTGTAGGAGCCTTCACACAGACAAAATCCAGGCTGTTCTACCTTTGATGTGTCCCCAAGGCTTGGTTTTCTTCAATAAATTGCTTTGACTGTCACCAGAAGAAAGGTGAAATGAAAATTAAAGTAAAAAGAAGTGACAGCTCAGTCACTGCTGCCTGGCCAGTAGAATTGATATGATGTAAGGCTGGTTTGATAAGAACTAACATTTTAAGGAAAAACAGTATTTTAATGAAATGAGAGCATCTGCTTCTCTGTTACTTTGGAGACATGAGGTTAAAAAATATGAAATACAGACAGGAGTAGATGGGACATCCTGACCAGTTTTCTGGGGGTATTTTTGGCTGTTGAAGATGTAACAGTGCAACAGCACATACGACAGAAAAACAAACAGAGGAGAGGAACAAACTCTATTTGCATGTAGTGCTCATTTGCTTGGCAAACCACATGGTCATGTTTTGAGTATTTATTATCACAGCCCAAAGATGGGGAACACTGACTCGTAAAAAGCACTGAGGGAGTGAATAAAAAGTTCTGAGATCTGGTCAAACACAGATAAAATCCTTATGTAGCTTGATAGGTGCTTTGCTGCTTTATAATTGTGAATAACTGTGAATTCTGCAAGGTCAAATACTGTAAACTTGTACTGCAAACATCTGCTCATCCCCAGCCCGTATCGATCCTGGGGGTGGCCCAGGTGCCGTAGCCATGCCACGTAGGATGCTTGCCACCAGATCTGGGCTTACATGGGAGCTCTTTGGCTCAGCTAATTAGGTTGACTCAGTTGGCTTGATGATCACAGAGGTCTTTCCCAGCATTAATGATTCTGTGAGCTCAGAAATGTTGATCCTCAGCATTGTTCACTGAAGGGAATAAGAGTTTCAGCCACAGTGTCAGTGCTGGCTGCTGTGTCACACACATCCTTGGGTCTGCATCTCTTGGGCCAGGCTGAAAATTGTGGAGATTCAATCTGCTGAAATGCAGGTGTTTCACAGTGCAGCAGTGGGAAGAAAGAGCCAGGCACAATTTTACACCTGGCAGCACCAGCACTCACTAGTTCAGCATCAGCTGTGCTGTAAATAACACTGGGATTCCCAACATGAGCTTTTCAGGCTTCTTGTGGATTACGCTGGCTTCTCACCCAATTAATCTGATCTGATCATTGCTGAAACACGTTCCGAGTGAAGATGCTTGGTTGTAAGACAAAAACAAAGAAAAAATGAGTGGCAGAATTGTGGTTTTACACAAAGTGACACCAGTTACCAGCCTTCCCTCAGTGGTGGCAGGACCAGTTTTGCTGATGATGATCCTTAAGCTTTACACTTTAAACAGCCAAAATTTTAGGAGTTTGCCAGCTTTATCATTCTTGTGTTCACTGCAGACAGCTGCTTCCTCCCCATGATGTTCTTCCAGACAGGCATTTCAGCTGGAGCAGGATCAGTTTGACCACCCTTAACTGCAGCAAAACTCCAGCTTGGGAAAAAATGTGTGTTGGAATGGGCTGGTGAAGATTAGGGGGCTATTTAAAGCTCACTGCTTGAGGCAGGCACCTGTGGCCAGCAAGGGCTACTAGAAAGGGCCTGGGACCACTGTCTGAGGAAGAAAAACAAATCTCTCAGTCTGGGGACTGCCCTGGTCCCTGCTGGGCAAGAAGGCGGAAGAATTTCTCCTTTAAAACAAAACACGAGGGTCTGCCTGTGGTGTGCGCTGGAGGAAAAGCTGCCTCTTTTTCCAGAGGGATTCCTCTATGTGAGCTGAAATCAGTCACATCCCCTGGAATCACGGTCCCCAGAGAGGCAAAGGAATTACAGTAATTTCAGGTTTACTTTTAGAAGTAAAGAAAATAAAGCAAAGGTGACAGCAGAAGCACCTGAGAATATTAACTCGTACCTCCAGAGGTCACTTCATCACAGCCCTCCTGAAATTAAAATAACTGCCTAAATTAACTTTTGACTTTGCAGAGGATGTAATTTATGTAGATTTAAGTGAGAGGAGATAGAATGACCTTACTTATAACTGCAAACCACTGGTGAAATGTGGCAGCTTGGAACTGCAGCACCCGTGCTGGACAGTTTATACAGCTGTGTGCCTTTGATGGGAGAGTCAGGATGCTCCAGAACTGGGCCAGGAGGTGGGAAATATTCCAGAGGTCAGCAATATTTACTCTACCAGATAAAAAAGGAGTGTTAGTCCTGGCAATAAAGCAGTCATATTTTCACAAGTGCGTGGGATAAACTACATTAATTTTGAAAAGAATTTATGTTTTTTATAAAGAATCTGAAAGTTATTTATAAAGCCTCTAGAACCTGTTGCTTTTTCATTTTTGATACCCTTAAAATTAGAATCATTGTGTGTGGCCTCCGGAGATGAGTTAGTCTGCCTTTCTGTCCCAAGGTTGGATCAGGTATAATTTTGACCTTATCAGGCATTTTGTCCAACCTGTTTCCAAAACACTCCATTAACAGAGTTTTAGCAATGTCCCAGACAATTAATGTCAACACTTGACTATCCCTGCTTATAGAAACTTCTTCTAATATTTTTGCAATTTTTTTTTACTGCTGTTGTCGTTGTTGCAGTTTATGCATCTCACTTTTTTTTCTGCATACCACAAATATGGAAGCAGATTTCTTCCTTGGTTTTGCTGGAACACTTTCCATATATGAAAATATATGGAATATATGCCCAGCATGCTGGGTGGTGAGTGAAACAGGGATGCCAGCTGTGAATCTCTCCTCTGTGACACATTGCAGAAAGCTCCTGCTGTCCCAGGAATAGTAAAAGAATAATTTTGTTGTGCAGCACCAGAAATTGCAAAGAATCTGTTCCCTACAGTGGTTATATTGGGGTTTTTTATTGCAGTGAGATCTTAATGAGTGTGTTTGAATGTGAAGCTGGAGAAAAGTGAGATAAGGAGGCAGCAAAACCACTCTCCCAATACCCACTGAGGTGCAAGAATGAAAAATAGTAGGCAGAGATGATGTTGAACAGCTCATGGACAGCACCTTTATCCTCATGTGCCCTCTCAGGAATGAGGTCCCAACATCAGTAACTACTTCAAGGTCAAGGTCAGCCGAGCTGCTGAACCTACAGATTGGAACAAGCTGTTAATGTTGGGAATAAAGTTTGTTCCTCTAAGGCAGGAAAAAATTGCTGCTGGTGATCATTAGATGGCAGCCTTCCTTTAGGTTAGGGAGGGAAGGTTTTGAATTCACTAGTTCTTCCAACAAGCATAAAAGAAAAAGAAAAATAGCTTCTTCCCACCTGTTGTTGCTGGCAAGTTTTCATTTTAGTTGCTAAGTCGACCCACCACCCACACTGAATTCACCTCACCCAGCCAAACCTTCCCTGCCAGAGCAACCCAAGCCCTTTCCCACTCCCAGCTCATGCCTGACTCACAGAGATGCCGTGCAGTGAAAGGTGAACTCATTCCTCCCTCTGAGACACCTCCAGATCCACCTTGGCTGGAGGGATTCATGCACTGGGAGGCCAAATCAGTGCAAAATGGTATCACCGGGTTTGTCAGGATAACATGGCAGGACTGACAAAGGATTCGGGAATTGGAGAGAGCCCTGGATTGTACTGCAACATTCACTGTCATATTCATGGAGTATAAAAATCATCTTAGTGACCTTGGCTAGGTGTCTTTTCATTCCTCATCAAGCTCATGTTTTCAGGCCATGGGGTTTTTTTTTAACTTTACACTTAATAAAAGCCTTTAGGATGCCCATGATGATAGATTCTTTTCTCATTCTTTTTTAACAATAAGAAAAAATCTCTTTTCATTAGCAGCAGATTCAAGCTGTACAGGAAGTTCTTTTAATTGATTTTGGCATTTATCATGCGTTAAATTGACTGCTTAGCCAAGTCATGATTTTTAAGGCCAAATTGAAGTTTTTTAGGGGGTGTCCCTTCTATTCTCTAGCTTTGAAAGGCCAAGTTGTAAGCTTGCAAATCAGCTTTAATATTCCTTCAGATCTGAGTGAAGAGAACTTGGTTAATAGAACTAAACCTGAAATAAAACAAGCTCTACGCTCTATAAACCAATAACCTTTGCTCAAGACACAGAGATATTGTGTAATAAATTGCTATGGAACTGATTAGGATGGGAGCAAATTACACCTAAAATACTCCTCCAGCTTCGTGGCCCTCAGAAATGAAGAGGAATTAATGGTATCTGAGGTGAGGAGTCCGTGCTTATTAGAAACCCAACTGGTGTGTTTGCTAAATTTATCGGTGCACCTGATAGGATGTTAAAACCAATAAAGCAGCTGACATTTACTGGCTGAAAATGTAATAAAATACTGTGTTTCAGTAAGTTGCAGTTTAGCAATTCTCAAATTGATGCTCCTGCCATGGTAAATTACTCGGAATCATTTAATTTCTCCGAGCACCTGCTCTGCAGTTTATTTGAAGACATTTTGCCACGTGAAAGTGGAACTCTCTCATTCATCCCTGTTCCCAGTGGTGCCGGTGTGAACCTTCCAGCTCGCAAGGATGAAAGGGAAAGGGAAGCTGGCTCACCCACCCACGCCTCTGCTGCTATTACTGCTTTTATTATGTTTGTACTTAAGGACTCTCACGTCCCTGTTGTGCTTGGCATTGCACTGAGAGGAGCACACAGGGCTTATAATTTAAGTAGGAATGTTTCAGTCAGGATGGAAGGAGAGTTATAACTCACAGAGTGCCACAGCAGATGGTTTGCTCTCATTCCTGCCTGACATTTTGTAGAGAAGGTGTTTTTGACTGGACAAGCAGAAAGTGAGAAACAACAGGAGGCTAAAGGATCAGGTCGGCTAAAAGGGAAGGAGGGAAGTACAGGGAGAAGGGAGGGTTGTGGAATGAAGTGAAGAAACAGGGAAAAAGCAGAAAAATTCAGTTCCATGCTATAGACATCTCCCTGGGTCCAGAGGTCTCAACTCTGGTGGATTCCAACTAATTATTCATTTCACCAAGGCACCTTATTTAGGGATCCTGTTGCCTTATATTTTCAATAGTTCACAGATGGAGATGGAGTCCAAAGGCATCAATCTTTAGAATTGCTTCGCTGCCCTCAGCAATGATGGACCAGTTCTGGAGGGAGCCACATACAGGTGATTCAGATGGATATCTAAAGTTAGATGGAACCAATCCAGGTCTTGATGTTTCCAAAGGGTGTGTGATTTGGCTGGAGATCTCCCCAACATCCTCCCACACCCACTGAGTTATTGGGAAGGGGGTTGACCTAAACCAAACACTTTTATAACTTTATTTTTCCCGCGAGTCTTTGCTTTGCCTGCTGCTATTTCCGCCAGCTGGAGAATTTGGAAGTTTCTTTCTCTAATCCCACTCAGTCGCCCAATGGCACATGGTGGAGTCTCATGGGGGTGGGAGAGTATCCTGGTGTACCCTGGCTAATCTGCCCTTCCTCCAGCATCAGCTGCAATCCAAATGGAGTCAGTTCCCAGTGAAACAAAAGGAAAAGCTCCCCATTAATGCCATCTGTCACAAGTCCTTAATATCATACTTGCCTTTTAGCCTTATTCATCAACATTCAGGGGGGAAAAAAAAAAAACAAACAAAAACCATTCTGAATATATGAGATTTGACAGAACTTTCCTCAAGAACAATGGCTTTAGAACCAGCTGGAAAAAATGCTTTAAAAATAGACCAAATTGATCTGTCGCCTTTGAAAAAAAATCAATCTTAAGAAGAAAGGAAAAAAAATTCTATTATTCCCCTTCCAGCTTCTCATAATCATTTTTGAAGTCTGGGTTTCACCAAGGAAGCCTTTTTAGTTCATTCTTTTAAGAGAGTTAAAGAGTTTCCCCATTCTGTTTTCTTCTTTTTTTCCCCTTGGTGTGGCAGCACGGTACACGACACCTCTACTGTCTGTACAGAAATGAAGGATGTAAATCCAAGTTCCAAGACCATGAAAATATCATGAGTAAGAACCTGAAATTCAGTATATCTCTACTGCTTCCAAACAGATTATCAGAGTTGCTTTCATTTATTTACATATTAATTTATTTTCTAATCTCTTGCTGGCTAAATGAAACCAAATGCTGTGAGATACATTAAAAAAAGTCAATAAATAATCACTTCTCTGTGAATCCTGGTAAGTTCAAAGCAGATGTAGACAATACTCCAAGTCCAAAGTGCCCTCAACAGGATTGATGGACTCAGCCCTCTGCCCATTTTGCACACCCAAAAAATTTGCTCTGATGTCCACTCAAATCTATGGGAAGAGGGGTGTTGCTTGTAATGAGCTCTGAATAAGATTTGTAATTTCAAGCTACTGCTAAATGCATCTGCCGTGTCCCAAAAGAGACAAATGATGATGAGAGAAGAGAGGTCTCTCATTCCTCACCAGCTCACTGGGACATACAAATGCAAAGCTTTTGGAGGATACACACAGACATGCACTGGTAGATAAGAGAATCTGATAATTAGTTGCTCAGAAAAGGATCTAATCACCACTTGGCACCGAAGATCCTTCGTGCTGACTTCAGGCTCATGAGTGACATGGCTGGGCCAAGCTCTCCAGCTCAGGGCTACTGACTTGCTTGGGGATATTCCCACCCTGAAGCCTTGGGGAAGCATTGCAAAGTGGGTTGTGAGCTGGACCAGGACACCCACTCATTTTGTCTGGTAGTTTTGGGAACAGACAATCCCTCTGTTTCACATGAAACTGCACAAGAGAACTTCAGCACAGGCCTTTGCACAAGGAAATGTAGAAAAGACTCTCTCCTGAGAAAGCTTTTTCCTAGACACAGGATATGGAAGTTGCTTTAAATCATATATTATTCAGGGAATACTTTTTTCTGGTATAAGTCTGTCAATTTTTTACCTGACTCCTACATTTAAATGAAACTCTCTGTAGTTTAACCTACACTTTCCTCAATGTTTGTTTGCATTACCTCACAAGCATAACGAGCCCAATAATATATCACAACATAATTACTGCATTACTCACCACGTGAATACATTAATTATCAAATGATTGCATCACAAGGAAGCCTTTCAGATAACACAGAACTAGATTTATCTGTGCTGTGTGCTGTTACAAGTGCTCACACTTTGGGTTAGGATTTCTAAGTCTTTAGGGTCATTTTTAAGGTATCCCTGGTTCTTTTCTCCTTTCCTTTTTCCCAGTTTCTTTCCCCAGAGTACATTGGTACACACTTTACACTCTCATTTATCTACATTTTCCTAGGTGATTATTTAAGATGATGACCCCAGCAACAGAAATAAAGGGACAACAGAAGGCATTTGCTACTGAATAGGTCTATCTCTTTGAGCTAACCCTTGACAGTTGCATCCTCTGACTAAAAACCCAAATTGCTGGATCATCCAGAGCAAGTAGGTGGGAATTGAAGGATTCAGAGCACACAAATTCTGATTTTAGATGCATTCAGCCAGTCCTTTATGTTCCTGACAGGACTTAAAAATACAAACACTGAAACAGGCTGAGAGCAGTTTCACAGTGCTGAAGACCTCAAACATTTTAGGTATTATCAGTAAGGATAAGAGTTCAAACATGCAAATATAATGCAAAAAAAACAGTGTTAAAAAAATCACTAAAAGGCTTTATTTATGGGTAAAACTATTCAAATCTTTTAAAAGCTTGAATCTAGACACATTTTTGGGGAATTCTGTGATTAAAAAAAAAAATAATGGACTTGTCCAAATCAAAATGACTACCCTATGAACTTTGGATAAATTTGATAACTTTTTTTGAATGTTGAATCTAACTGGTCAGCATGCTCACACTGTAACATCTTCACTGCAAACCCACCAAAGTCTGGTCTCACCACGTCCTTACATCATATAAATTATATATTATATGCATATACACTATATAAATTATATAAATTTTAAATATTAAGGAGATTTCCCTCTGGGGAAGAAAAAAGAAGAAACTTGAAGATGGTTGTAAGCTTATTATTACAAGGTTCTAAAGCTTCATACTAAACTTTATGCATTATTGAGATTTTAATATAATTTCCTTTAAAGAAATAACTCACTGTGTTCACTGAGGCTGTGTTTATCAATAACAATGTTCAGAGAATATAATTCCTCCTTGACCAGAAAGAAACTTCATCAAATACTCAACATACATATTTATGAAGGAAATATTTAATTGTGTGTATATAGTCTTGTAATTGCAAAGTAATGATTTGGTTCGATATAAATTTCCTCCATTCCAACATTTAACTGTAATTAAAAAAATTTCAACCAAAACTTGTGATGGGTATTTGAAACACGAATAGGATTTTAACCAGATGTGTTTTCTTGACAGCTGTAGTAAACATATATTGTCCCTGGTAATACTTTAAACTGATTGAAATTAATGCAATGTGTCCAGTTTGGAGTTTGATGCATTGAGTGAGCCAGAAGGCTTTACAGGAAGTTAACTCTGCAGAAAGAATATAGGCAGACATGACGACATTATGTGTTGATTAATGCCCCCTCTAACTCCACACCCTGATGTGATTCTTTTCCCATTTTGTTGACTTAACAGACTTCAGTTCTGCCACTGAGTCCCAGATGCAGTAAGAGATGCTTTCACAAAAGCCTCCAGTCAAGCTGAGAACATCACCAAGTTTTCCTTTGTCTGCATAAAAGACGGAGTAGAAAACTAATTTCCCCAAGGAGAGCAAAGCAGAAGTTGCATTGAGAAAAGGGAAAAAGGAATCAAGACCACCCCCACAAAATGTCAGAATCAAAACTTTTAAAATAAAAATCAAAGTATGTAGGCCACACTTCAAAATAATTAACCAAAAAGATTGGTTAATTGGCTCCTGAATAGTGAGCATTCACTCACATACAGTGCAGGCTGCATGGATAATAAAGGCAGGTTTATAACAGGGAAAAGCCAGGCAAGCTCCAAGGCATTAATTTGTAATCCCAGGGAATATCCTGCAGGTTAAATTGGTAAGGTAGAAAAGCTTCTTTTTGGTATGTTGAGAAAAATGTGAGCGGGGAGATGAAGACAATACAAATTAGCATGTCAAGCTATGAGGAATACAATTCAAACCAAAAGAGAACATTTGGAGTTCCCACTCACTAAAATCACATTCGATTTTCATGTCTTTTCTTGACTAATATCAAACTCATGATCACTGCAAAAGCAAATGAAGCAAGCAAAAAAAACCCACCTTGATCAATGGACTCTTCATTCTTTCCCCCTGTCCCAACATTTTTTGGTTCTTGTCCAGGAGTTTTGGGTTTGGTATGAAGGTGGGGATGCAAGTGGAGTCAGTACGACACAAATATAAATCAATATGGAAAAAACCATTCCATTATACCATACATTAGCCCTGTGTGTTAGGGAGGGCTTTGATTGTCTGGAGCTTAATGACAGTGAGAGCACGGCTGAGTGTTCCTGGGTAAGAATCAGGGGGAAGGCAACAAGGCAAAGGTCATGGTGGGAGTCTGGTCTAGACTGCCCAACCAGGATGAAGAGGCAGGAGAAACATTCTATGAGCAGCTGGGGAAAGTCCCACAATCTCTAATAATTTTTCTTGTGGTGGACTTCAGCTTGCCAGATGTCTGCTGGGAATACAACACAGTGGAGAGGAAACACTCTGGGAGATTGCTGGAGTGTGTGGAATGTAACACACCAACACAGATGGTGAGGGAATCCCTTAGGGAAGGCACCTGCTGGACCTGCTGTTTGCACCAGAGAAGGAATTCTGAGTGATGTGATGGTTGGAAGCTGCCTTGGGCAGAGAGATCACATCTCAAAGAGGGAGGAGGGTCACTAAATTGCTGCCTTGGGCTCCGAAAGGCCTGACTTTGGCCTGTTTGAGAGCCTGGTTGGTGAAGCCCCTTGGGAGGCAGCTCCTGAAGGGCAAAGGAGTCCAGAAAGGCTGGACATGATTTGAGGAAATCTTAAAGGCACAACAGTAAGCTGTCCCCATGTGGCAAAAGAAGCGCCTGTGAGGAGGATTTAGATTGGATATAATTAAATACTTCTTCACAGGAGGAGTTGTCCAACACTGGCACAGAGTGCCCAAGGCAGGCTTGGAGTCCCCGTCCCTGGAGGGATTTAAAACCCATGTAAATGTGGCACTTGGGGACGTGTTTTAGTGGTGGCCTTGGCACTGCTGGGTTAACAGCTGGACTCAATGATCTCGGAGGGCTTTCCCAACAGAAATCATTCTATGATTCCACGATAAACACAAGATATAACAGATGTGTTTTGCTGAATAAGGATGTGGGGTTAGCAACAGGACAAGAACTAATGGCCATAAACTGTAACACAAGAAGTTCTATCTCAACATGAGGAAGAACTTCTGCACATTGAGAGTGGAAGAGCACTGGAACAGCTTCCCAGGGAGGGCGTGGAGTCTCCCTCTCTGGAGATATTTCAAACCCACCTGGACACATTCCTGTGTCACCTGCTCCAGGTGATTCTGCCTCAGTAGGGGGGTTGGATCAGATGGGCTCCACAAGTTCCTCCCAACCCCAACTATCCTGTGATTCTGTAATTATTTAACCTTCTGTTTGTGGGATCCACCTCAATTTGACAAACCAGAATTTAGGAAAGGTAGTTTCTTTAGTCTGAAATGACAGGTAATGGATGGAGAGAGGCACCTGCACGGTTTTCTGAAACAGATGTTGACATTGTTGACATTGTCAATATTGGCAACGTTGACATTACCATCTATAGAGCTTTGATATTCCTTGGCCATTTCACATAAACAAATACTGACAGCGCAGTGCAGTGTTGGGGCTGTTTAGTTCAAACTAAGTGTTCTCCAGATTTTCAGAAAATGCAATTTTGTTTCTGTGTGCAAATCCAGTTATTTTTCTCTTACATAACTTTAGTCCATTTTTTTTTTTTTTCAGACTTTGTACTTGCTAGCTCCATTTAAATTCATTTTATTCTTTGAGAAATAAGATTTTCCATTTATCATTTCTGGGAAACAGGTACAATTTGTAGGGGAGAGAACAAGACATAGCAATAGCCCAGGTTTGCAGTCTTCTGATATTTTGCTGTGCTGTGCCAGAATGCAAAGAAGTGATCCAGGGAAATGCCAAACACCATCATTATTTTTTATTTTTAACATCTTTCAGGAACCTGTAATTTTAACATGTGACCATACAAAACAACAGTTTATTCCAGCAGCTAAATTAAATCAGGGAACATAGACCTGGGCTTCTGTTGATGAAACAATTAGGATCCTAGTCCTGTTTTTCAAAACTCCAGCTCTAACCAGGGTGAGCAAATGCAACTTTCAAAATGTGCAGACATGAAGTAATAACTCAGCCCCAGAACTGTGATTATAAAGACAATAAATATTAACTGGTTCATAGAAACCTGGCTCAGAACCCCAACAGGCAGCCCAACAGATGACGCAGCTCCCTTGAGTCTCTAAAAGCAGGAGTACCAAAAGAAGCAGCAAAATGTTCGTATTAATTTGCTCTCAGAATCATTTCTTTAACTTCCTTTTGTGGCTCTCATGCCAGATCAGTGTGGGTTAGTCCAGGAAGGAGAGCTACCACTGAATTAAATTTGAACCTGCCTCCCACCCCTTGCAGCAATTCTTACCACAAAAGCTGCAACGGTTAAAACAAGACCATGGTCCTTTACAGGCCAAATCTGTCCAAGATAAATCCTCAATGTAGATAAAAGGTATTTCCTAGTTTAAAAGACATGGAGCAATCAAACCCCTACGCTCCAATATTTTGTTTTGTTTTATTTTCTTTTTTTTTCTCTCAATGCCCATTCCTCAAGTACTTTATTCTTCCCCACTCTTTAGCATCTTTTATCTTTTCTCTAGGCTGATGCAAGTTCTATGCATTTCCATTGCCTATACATTACTTCTTGATGTAAAACCAGACTGCTCTGCTTTGCCTCTGCAAAGCAGCTTTTATTTATCCTTCTGAAGTTCTGATGTGTAAAGCTGTGATGGGCATCCTGCCCACCTGAGGGCTCAGCAGCTTCAAAGGAATTCCACCAAACTCTGGACTGAATGTTACCTAGTACTGGAGTTTAATTGCTGTCTGCTTCTTACTGTTTGGTGAGAGACATAAAATATTATTACTGGCTCCTCTATTTGGTTCCAGGAGAGTTTTCTAGGAGAGCAATGTAGGTCTTGTAGGAACACCAGGATTTAATGTGCCTGAGAGCATTTTCCAAATGAGCTCTGTCAGGCTTAGGGCCATGACAACCTCTTCCAGTGCCCAACCACCCTCTGGGTGAAGAACCTTTTCCTGATATCCAACCTAAACCTTCCCTGACAAATCTCCAGCCGTTCCCTCTGGTCTTGTCACTGGTCACCAGAGAGCAGAGATCAGTATTGCAGTAATGCTCCCACTTCATAGACAGGACCTGAGATGCCAAAATCAACCTGAGTGCTCAACCTTGCTTATATCCTTTCAAAAATAGCAGCAGAACTGCCTAGCACAGAGTCACTCAAAAATGTGTTTGCTAGACGGGATAAGAAGCCAAATACCCCCAGATTTCTCTGAGTCCTGGGCTGCTGAACACTTCTCTTGTCTCCTTCTGAGCCTCCCAGATTGCAATCAGTGGAATACTTTGAGCTACTCTCCTTGACTGTGGTCTATTTTCAAAATTATTTTAAGGCTGTCTGTATTTGCTGTTGTTAGGGGCTCATTTTCACTATGCAGATGTATTTAAATGTATTCATCCTCCCCCACCTTTCTGTGTAGTGACTGTCAGCTGTGTCTGCACAACCTGCCTATTACTGTAACTTCCACAACAATAACAGCCTAATTGATAGGCAGAGTAAATGAAGGAGCAACGAGGAGATCATCAGTGCTGGCCAACGAGTCAACAACATGCAAAGGGGTCATCAGGTGTTCTGCTCCCTTAAGGACTTCAAAGCAGCTATTTGAAATTCTTATTAAAATGCACGAAGTGTGTGATCCTGCATGCTTCGCTCAGGATAGGGCAGAGTGGAGAATTTAAAAACATACAGGATTTTAGAGCCCAATTCACTTGTATTTGAACTATCCTAAGTTTTATGAGGAGAGCCTTATAGAGAATGATCTCTCACAAAATTTTGCTTAAGCTGTGTAGCTCCATGTTGTGGTTTGACATTGGTTAAAACATCAGGTACCCATAAAAACCATGAGAAAGGGCTAATGAATTGAGATAAGGACTGGGAGAAAGCACTTTAAGGGCAAAACAGGTTCAAACTTAAAGGTATAAAGTAAATTTATTATTAACAGAGTTAGAGGGAGATAATGAAGAATAAAATAAGCCTTTAAAACACCAGCCCCTCCTGCTTTTTCCCCAGCCCCTCCCTGCTTTCCACTGACAGCAAAGGGAGACAGGGTGTGGGAGTGTTCAGTTGGTTTGTCACTCGAGATCTTTCTTCAGTTTGCTTAGGGAGAGGAGTCTCTTCTACTGTGCCGTGGGGTCCTTCCCACAGAAGACAGATCTCCATGAACTTCTCCAGCCCGGTTCTGATTTCATGAGTAGTCCCACCTAACCTGCTGTAACATGAGTCCCTCCCACAGGCAAAACAGTTTTCCCAGAACTGCTGTGATGTGGGTCATTGGTCCATGAGGTGCAGTCTTTTAAGGATAGGCTGCTGTAGTTTGGAAGCAAGGGCTTTCTCTCACCATCTCTGGAAGCCACGGCCTTCTCTCTCTCTCTCTGCAGGTCTCCCACTGGATTACAGCTTTTCTGCCCTCCACTCGTTCCTGTGTGGGCACCTTTCCCACAGGCTGCAAGTGGACCTCTGCACTCCCCCCATGGACATCATGATTACAGGGAGACTGTTTTATTATAGTTCTCACCACAGCTTGCAGAAGAATCTCGCCTCTACTGTTTTGAGCACCTCCTCCCCCTCTTTCTACTGACCTTGGTGTTGCCATGTTGGTTTGGGCTACATTGTCTAGTTGTTTTGAAAAATAGGCCACAGCTCTTCACTGGTCTCCAAGGTGCTGTGCCAGTACCCCCAGAGCAACATTCAGTCGCTCATGGAAAGAGTTCAAAAGGTTTAGTCAAGTCCAGCAGCCCCAGAGCTGGGGCTGACATCAGGGAATGTTTCAGCTGTTTAAATGCAGCCCTAGCCTTCTCTGTCCACATGATTGTCCCCTTTTCAGCTGCTTTAAGGACCTCATACATAGGTCTTGCCAATAGCTTGATATCCACAGGCGACACCAACCTACCATTCCCATGTTCTTTCTTCCTCCTCTTCTCCAACCAGAGCAGGGAACAAAACCCCAAACTTACTGCTCGTAACTACCACTGCTAACAAATTCCACCGATTCAAAGACTTCTGCCGCATCTCTCAGCGCCGAGAGGTCGATTTCGCCTAGGTTCCATGGCGGGGAATCGTTCGCCATGCTTCCGCTGCCAGCCAGGCAGCCCCACCACCACCACCACCACGTGGGCAGCGCCGGTCACCGTGGTGCTGGCGCTATTTAACACCTCTCCTCGGGTGGGGCACCGGGAAGGAGAAGCCGACACCGCTGCCCCTGCCCCCTTCCACCTGCAGCACGATGGCTAGAGGTGGCCAGGCAGGCAAAGCTCGCTGCGGGCTGTGCCAATACGGCGGTGGCCGCGCAGTGGCAGCGGCTGTGTGGCCGTGCGCGCAGCGCTGGGATGGTCCTGGCGGCCGCGCCTCGCCAGCCCTGGGGACAAAAACTGCCCGCGTGCTGTTTTGATTTCCTTCTTAAATATGTCATTGCAGAGGCGTTACCAACCTCTAATTGGGCCAGCAGCATGTCCATCTTCAGAGCCATCAGGGATTGGCTCTGGCGGACACAGTGGAAGCTTCTGGCAGTTTCTCACAGAAGCCACCTCTGTGACTGCTCCCCGCCCCACCGAAAAACCAGGCTATGTTAAACCAACACGCTCCATATTGCTTTCAAGGGCAGACAGTGCCCAAGCACAGCAGCACAGTCCTCAGGCTTGGTATAAATCTAGATGATTTCAGTGTTTTGAGTCTCATTTCCACAATTCTGTGTAGTGGATTGTATGTACTCAAACACTCCAGCTATGGAAACATTTGTCTTACCCATGCAAAAACTTAGGATAAAAAGGTAGCTCCCAAAAATGGACCTCAGATGGTAGAATTAATCTTTTCTTGTCTTTGGGATGATAAGCAGTTAACTTCTACTTTCAGTAACATCTTCCTTCTCTATTCTTTGCTATGGACTTGGGTTGAGTTCTTGGGCTTCAAGAGGGAGGTAAAATCTTGGACAAAAGATTTCTGGAATCTTTGTGTCATGGGTAATGTCTAAAATTTGAGGCAAATACCATCTTCAAGCCTAAAGCACAGGTTTAGGTTGTGGATCTGTCTCAATTTGTCTGGGGGATCCAGGCAGTGTTACCATTACACACATTCTGTCATCTTGCTTAGCTTCAATTACACTTTGAGTTTTTTGGGGGTTTTATTGAAAAAAAGTCTGTGAGGAAGATTTTAGGACAGTAAAAAAATTGATATTTGCACAAGATTTTGGGAGCTGATATTTCTCATAGAAGGCTGTACCTCTCTTTCCTCCACAAGTCCTATTGCAGAGATATATAAATATATAAAAAGTTATGAACAAACACTGCAGCATTGATGTCAGATTGAGCCATCCTGCCAGTTCCCTGTAGGAAGGCACTGCTACAGGTCAGGGGAACATGTTGATTTTAGCAATGGAGTAAAATTTTTCTGGAAGAAAAAGTACACAAATGCCCATCTCTTTTGAACAAAAAGGGAAAGAACTAAAGGAGAAGCTGGCAGAAATCAGAGCATCCCAGAAGACCAAGGATTTAAATCCTTATGGGAACTCAGACACTTTCTTGGCTGTATTAGTTACTGAAATCCATTGCAGGGAAAAATCACTTTAGTTTTATCTCCAGTCTAATCTCATGGAGTTCTCCATACTGGAAGGTGTTCCATGCCCAGCTGCAGCTCATGGAAATTCACCTAAACATTGCTTTACTCCTCAATTTTTTTCCCAGAACTTTACCCCAAACAAGACACAGATTTTTGAGCCTGAAAAGACCTAAAGAACAACATGATGGTGGTAAAGCTACTCCAAATCTTGAGGAAAATTAACTATATATATATAGGAGCAAGAAGAGGGAGGTAAAATTGATAAAGAAGTAAAACAGGAAAAGCTCTTAGTTTGGTGAATAGAAAATATAAATATTATACGGAAATTTACATGCTGAGATAATGATTTTAGTTGCCATTTGATGTACTCAATAGCTATGGAGTAAGAGTAATACTTCTATAATAATTATAATAATAATAACAACAACAATCTACCTTGTATATTCCTTTTGTCCAGAAAATCACTAAGCACTTTACAAAGGAGGTCAGCACCATTAGCATTATTTTAGATTCTAAAATTCACCTGACAGAGGATTTTAAGCAGAAATCTGCTCTTGGATTTTGCTCGTGATGGTTTTTTCCTTTGTCCATCAGCAATATTTGCAAGTCTAGGCAGCCTGGCAAAATTGTACAAGGTGATGTTTTTCACTGTTAATATGTGAGTGACATTTCTTTTTCTCTACAATGATTCATCAGAGCAAAGCCAGGGAAAACAACTTTGCTTTTACACATTGCTAGAGCAAGACAACAGGGTTGCTTTAAGATTTTCCATGGAGAGTTTTTCCTTCCATGTAATATTGAGTGGCACCATGTTCTCCATACTGAAGTGTTTCCAGCTACACTGGGATCATTCCTTGACCTTGTAACAGCCTTCACCCACATCTTAACTAGAAATAAGTTTGAGCGTGATCATCTTAAGACATGGTCCTGTGATTCAAAAAATGAAAGCACGATGAAATCCAGTTCTCTCCCTACATCTTTAGCTGTGAGCATTGGGATATTTTTAGTCAACTAAAACCAGATTCTTCATTACAATGTAATGAAGAATTTACAGTGTTTGCAAAAATGGTTTTTTGAAGGTCTTGAAGTGTCCATCAGTATCCCTCAGTCTTTTCAAGGGCTATATCAAGAAAAAGACTAAAAGAATTTGCTTGTTGAGTGGAGCAATCCCTCTGAATTTCTTCAACCAATGAAGCTAGGAAGGAAATAAAAGCAGCTCCAAACAATCAAACCAAAGACAGAAAAAAAAAAAAATCCTGTAGTTGATTTATTGACCATGGCATGGTAAATGATTGATTTAAATATCAAATTGTCAGAAGGTTGGAACGAGGGAGGAGGAATTGCTCTGTACCTCCTGCAACTACCTTCACACACTATGTTCAGAGGTGGGATGTCACCCTCTGTCCTCCTTTGGTCTGATCTGGGATGGAGAAACTTATATAATCTTGGGTTGGAGAAACTTATATAATTTTGGGTTGGAGAAACTTACATAATTTTGGGTAAAGTGAGGAGAAACACCAAAGTGAATAATTTTATTTTATTCTCTGTGTCAGGTCACAACTTGAGTCAAACTCACTAAACCATAAAATTTTATACATGGCCATATAAAGCGAGGGACATTAAGGCACATTCATTTCAATCTCCTACAGTTCAACCAAACTTCAGATCAAAGAGGGATAGCCCACATTTCCAACGTGCTTTAAATTATGAGGAAGTGCGAGCATTCCACAATTTAAAAACCCACCAGATAAAACCATTATTAATCTAAATTTTACCAGGACTACCCTGGACTCAATGAAATTAGACCTCTCTATGACTTTAAAAACAGACTATTTTGGAAAGCCCAAAAGAGACAATGGAAAAGATTTGGAAGCCAAAATTTTTTTCAAAGAGCAGAAAATAGGATTTTTTGTGTGTTTTCCAAATTGTCTTATGTTCTAACATAGAGTCATAGAATGGTTTGGGTTGGAAAGGACATTAAAGACCATCTTGTCATGGGCAGGGACAACTTCCACTAGACCTGGTTGCTCCAAGCCCCATCCAACCTGACCTGGAACACTTCCAGGAAAGTGGGGATTTCCTAGTCCTTGTTGGTAGGAAATATGAGTAAACTACAGGGGTGACCAACACAGATTTGCCTGGAGTCTGGGTCAGATTCCAGTTCTGCAATGATATGTCCCTTCACTGTGATTCTTTTAACAAATTTCACATAAAACAGCAACTTAGAAAAAAATCTCAAATCTCATATCTGTAGCATAAGACACAATTGTCCTTGTAAACAAGAGGTAACTGCCTAGGGGGAAAGGAGGCAATAACACCTGAAACAGCACATGACATAATTTTGGGATATTTTGAAATCAATTTATCCACCATCTCTGTTCCCTGGCACATCACATATGCTTCAAGGTATCCTGAGATGCCAGCGCCTGTCTCCGCTTTCACACCAGCTCCAAACTCCATTATTTTGCTCATCCACTGAAAGCAGAGTGTGGAAGAGTGCTCCCAGCAGATGGATTTGATACAGCAAATATAAATAAAATTCCCTGGCAGAAATCAAACTCTCATTTCCCCATCGTTCACTGCAGAGGGTGCTGTCTGCCCACATTCCTGGTCCTCAGGAAACAGGTGGGGAAAGAGGGTTGTGAACTATTTAAAAGTTGAAAAGATGTTGTGGGATATTACCCAAATGCTCTAAGCTCTTGCACAATTAAAGACATAAAGTCACAGTTCAGAGTCACGACTGAGTCACAGTGGACTAAAGCTGCTGTCATAGCCAGAGTGGAGTTCTGAACGAGCACAAGGCAGTCAGCCCTGGTTTAAATGAAACTCCCTGCCTTTAATGAAGTTTAAGTCTTTCTGAAGTCATTCACATAGGCAGTGATGCTAAGGTATGAACAGTAACTCCTTCCTGGTAAAATCACAAAGTTTTGGGATCTCTTTTCATACTGAAACTCTGGAAAACATTTGGAACATCAGAATTTTGTTATTAAACAAGAAGAGTGGGGCTCAAAGACAGTCAGTCCTGTCCTGTCCTTTGCACATATATGGGGATGTCAAGGCAGATCTTATTTGAACAGAAGTCATTCATCTGATAGCACCAAAACATCAAGATTTTTGTCCCTGGATCTAGAAGGGTTTATGTTTTGTTCTGCTTAATCCATAACTGTTTTAAATACAAAAAGAGCATCTTTGGTACACAGGGAAGACACCAGATTTACCGCTTCCCTTCAGACCTTACCCTTTTCCAATTTCCAGTTGTGAAACAAGCTGTTCTGTGAACAGTGACCACCCCTCCCAAAATCCACCATCTGGTGGGAAATAAATGCCCTTTTATTAGAGGAAAAGACCTTTACATTTCAGGTGCTTTAGCTGGGAACAGTGTCCTTCATCCAGCATAGCCAGCACATCCCCTTCACTTCAGTCAAGTGCCTGACTATTGCCTGTCTAGAAGCAGAGAGGATAAAAGAATCTGAACTCCAAGAAATACAAAATACCAGCAAGAAAGTCTGAATCAAACCTTCAGGAGATCCTTTTGGCAGCAATTAGTAAGAAGATGTAACCCAAGGACAAACTGGCTACACATTGCACAGCACCAGGGAATTTGGTACAAAGGCACTCAGGTCTTTCAGAGTGAATGACCACAGGAGCGTTATGGGAACCACAGGAGAGACCAATGGTTATGACAACCAAGCCAAAATATCACCACATCCCACTATTCCCCACTCAGGTGAGACCCCACCTGCAGAGCTGCCTCCAGCCCTGGGGTCCGACATAAGGAGGACATGGAACTGCTGGAGTGAGTCCAGAGGAAGCCATGGAGATGCTCCAAGGGCTGGAGCCCCTCTGCTCTGGAGCCAGCTTGGGAGAGCTGGGGGTTTTCACCTGCAGAAGGCTCCAGGGAGACCTCAGAGCCCCTTCCAGTGCCTAAAGGGGCTGCAGGAGAGCTGGAGAGGGACTTGGGACAAAGGATGGAGTGACAGGACAAGGGGGGATGGCTTTAAACTGAAAAAGAGAAGAGATTCTTTAGACTAAATGTTAGGAAGAAATTCTTGGCTATGAGGATGGTAAAGCACTAGCACAGGGTGCCCAGAGAAGCTGTGGCTGCCCCATCCCTGGAAACACTCAAGGCCAGGTTGGACGGGGTTTGGAGCACCCTGGCCCAATGCAATGTGTCCCTGCCCATGGCAGGGAAGTTGGAGGTAGATGACTTTGAAGGGCCCTTGCAAATCAAACCACCCCATAATTCTATGCTTCTGTGTACCTCTGACCTTGTCGAGTCAGAATTGGTGACTTTGAAGGAGAAAGTGAAGCCTAGATGTGCAAAGGATTGTCCTTGGAATACTTTTGAGAAGCCAATAAAAAAATTCAGGAGACAGGAGCACACTGGAAACTACAACTCCACGTGAACCCTCTCTGCGCAGAAGTAGAAGGAACATGGAGACAACAGAAGGAATTTCAAGGCAGAGATAAGTTACAGCTGATTGTGGGAGGACAGGAGCTGCATTCCTTGGAATAACCAGTGAGCACGGCTGCCACAGCAGTGGCATAGAAGTTTTTGCACCATTCCTCATGCTGGATGTATCCAAGTGCTAAAATGTACTCTCTGTCCAGCCAAAGCAACCCTCAGGGTTCAGGGAACACTCCTGTGCTTTGCTAGCAGACATCTACTCACCTTGACTTTTTTATTCTCATTGCTGTAGAAAGATGTGCTAGCACGAAACCCAGAGAATATGGGAATTTTATGAAAGAAATCCTTTCCTGTGGTGTGATAACACCTATGCAGGTTGAGTCATGCTGTAATCGTTCTCCATCCCATAATCTTCAAGGAAAATTCAGATTCTTTGTTCCCAATCTTGCAGCACTTCAAAGCTTTCTCCTGGAGCAAGTGCTGTTGAAGTGGTGGTTACTCTGTGTGAGTGGAGAGCAGGGACACAGCAAGGGGGGACATGGCTTAAAACCCAGAATAGTCTTAAAAATCATGACAGCTAAAATTGGGGGGGTGGGGGGAGAAGGGAAAAGAAGCAATTCTGACTGTTGTTATCCCTAGTCTTTGAGTCTCTTCCTAAGAATTCCTTTTTCCTTGAATTCTGCCTTCATGAAAATAGATTGAAATTATAGAAAATATTAAGGCTTGACTGAGAAAAAAAATTAACTCTTGTCTACAGTACTAACATCAGTTGTTTACTCACCTACATAATAAATGTGCCTTGACTGCTTAAGCAAAGCCCGTGAAATTTGAGTTGAATTGAGTGAAGAACCTACTGCTTCTATCTTACTGAAGAATCTTTTGCCTCAATCAATTTTTCATTGCATTAGGCCAGTGAAAGTGAAGTCACAAAGATTTGGAACCAGTTTTAACCAATACAATTGATATATTCAATGATCAGTATGAGTTAATGGAGATGTTTAACAGCCTCCCCTCAACCGAACACAGACATAAGTCTAATTAAATCAGTAAATCTTTGGAAATCTTTGAAACATCAAGGGCCTGGAGATACTTCGCATAAACTGAGGGTCAGAGGGAACTTTCTGGCCTGCATAAAGCTGACACACACCCGACATTCCATGGACATCCATCCTGTTGCCTCCTGAGCAGCTCACCTGGGCATCCTCCAGGAGATTTGCCCCAGAAAAGCCACCCAAGGAGCAGCTGCTGTCACACATGAAATCCCTAATTAGCTTGGTCTTTGCATATTAAGTGCTTTAATTAATTAATTTTGAGTTAAATATTTTTAAATTGAATGTTAAAATTAACCCATCAGCCCAGCTACCAAAAATCAAGTTCCATTAACCACTTGTACACCATAAGAGTTATCTTTCCTGTGTTTACTGTATACTTTTACAAGTGTTTCAAGATGTGTTGGATGTATTTTTTTGGTGTTTTTACTTGTACTTTGGTTCCAAGGCAAATTTCCAAAAACCTCAGCCAGCAGCTATTCTTAGCCCCATAGCCACCACCCTGTAGGCAAGCTCCATGGCAACCTGAATTTTAATGACCCTTATCTCAACTAATACCACCCCTCTGACAACGATGAGCCATTGGTGGACAGAGATAATCTGTCAAAGGGAAAGCACCAATCACTTCAAACCGAAGGGGCGGGCTGTGGGCGGAGCAAAGGCACTATAACACAACGAGGCAGCGAGGGACACGCCCCTTTTCTCCCTCCAGCCTTGCTGAGGTGGAGGTCAATGCTGGGAAGGCCTTACTCCTATTAAGGAGCCTTTAGAAATATTTTTTTTTGCTTTTGGATCAGCCAAAAGCCAGCCTAGCACTGTAAGTCCTTTTTCTCTACCTGAGGTTCAGTGCTGTTTCAGCCAGAAGATCTAAAATCTCTGCACTCCTGGGGCATACCATCTATCGAGCCATAGGATCCCAAATTTTTATATTTTTCTAATTTCTGTAATTTTTTTTCACTTTTCTGTTTTCAATAAATTATTTAATTTTTTTTTTAACTAAGAGTTGTCTCATTTCTCACACTGCTGTGCAAACACAGCCATGCAGAGCTATTAGGATGCACCAGGATGCCTCAGACACTGGCACGGGGAGCAGGTGACTCACACAGACACACGAGGCGCTCCAGGGTGTTCAGGATTTGAAATTAAGTGTGGAAAAACAAGACAGAATTCAGGTGATGAATTTTTTGGTGTGAGCTGTTCCAAAAGCCAATTAACCTCAAATTTAAAGGACAAGCACTAGAACATTTAGTCAGCTAAACTCTTAGAAAGTGATAACTCCAGGGGAATCTTGAGAGGGTAGAGAAGAAAGTAGAAAGTACAGCGATATTCTCAATTTTGGAGAATTAAAAAAGAAATTCATTAAATAACTGATATTTTAATAAAACTGGTTTTCACAAAACAGCTCTTTTTCTAATGTGAAAATGTGAACTCTGCAATAGATATGTAATAACTTTTCTTCATATCACAGACTATTGCTATCTTTAAATTTGACCTAACTAATGTAATTAATAGCTATAGAAATTAATTATAGTAATTAATACTTATAGAAATGCTAATAGTAGAAACGTTACTATCCTCTTTTAATTTTTTTTTTAATTCATGTGGAGGACAGCTATATTCTCTGTTGAACTCTCCCGTTGCCTTTCATGCCAACAAGGCTCACCAATCTCAACTTATCATCAAAGACTTATTTATACAATACAAGGAGTTCTTTATACCAGTACTAAAATACTACTAAACTATTTCTACCAGTATTAAACTCATCAAACCTCATGGAAAATTGTTCACATGAAGAACACTCTGAGTGTTGCGGAGTGCTATAATTTTGATGCCATATTTCATGTAAAGAAATACTCTGTAGATAGGCAGTACCATGAAATATTCCCTCTCCAGCATTAAATTTCTTACAATTAATTATAGAATTCAAGTCTGACAAGATCCTGGAAGATTTTTCTGGTCACTGGCTCATACATCACGATTCAAGTCTGCAGCAAGTGTAGAGAAAATACACCAAGTATTTGCTGTGACACTCAGCCATACAATAGTTACTTGATACATTAAACTATATTTGACACTGCTGTTGAGTGGAGAGAAGGAAAATGCTGAGTTAGCACTTCAGCATTTGAGCAAAGGTTTCTGAATCCCAGAGCAGAGATCCAGGATGAAATGGAAACAGCAGAGCTCCTCTGACACCCTCACTCAGCACACTAACAATAATTAGCTGATGTGTGAAACTCAGGGAACAGCATTTATAGGTGTTACTAACAGGGTGCCTCCCCACTATCATTCTATACATGATAAGTTCCTTTTTACTACTGTGAAATGTATTTCTGTATTATGGCATTTTCTGACACTGTTACCTTCTCTTCTGCCTTTGAGCTGAGCTTCACAGAGGAAACAAAAATCAACCCTAGACCCAAGGGTGGAAATTTTGGAGCTCCAGGCCTGCAGAGCTGAACTTCAGGATAAATTATAACTTTATTTCCTAGATAACGAAGGCAAATAGAATCTAAAATTTCTTTGGGTAAATTGTTTTAATGTGGGATATTGATGGAAACAGATACTCACTGTGAGGATAGAAGCCATTGACTCCTCATGGCTTCCCCATCCTCCAGCCCCATAGCTTGTGATCCAATATAATTAATCCATAATATAATTAATTCACTGCAGATAGTTGGTTGTGTAAGCTCCAGACCTGCACAGACCTGGCCATAATTGCATTCATTGCTTGGCTTCTATGGCATTTCTGACATAGCACAATAATGCTGAAGAGGAGTTTCTGAGCTGCTACTCTGTCTGATCCAGGTTCTTCTGGAATACATGGGGACAGGCCCTGTTGGGAAATAGAATTATTGGGATCAATAAAAGAACTGTAGCAAGGGCCTGCAAGCAAAAGGCCTGTGTGTGAGAAAAAACTCTCCATGAGAAGATTCTTGTGTGAGAAAAGGCCTGGGGAATGAAGAGGGAGTTGAAGACTTGCAGCTGTTCAGATAAGACCCAGAGAAGGGAGGTAAACATTAAATTCTTTTAATCATAACATAACTAATGGAAACTTGCCAATGTAAGTCCAGTGAGGTAGAAGTAGAAATGTGTTTTGATAAGCTTTAAGCCACTTAGGAGTTAACAAGCTGGTATACTATATAAGTGCCTTTGGATTGCTAATAAAGGGAGTTTTGCTCTTATCAACCACATTGGCTGGTCTGCATATCTCTCCCCCTGCCGGGGCCTGCTTTCTCCCTTTTACAATTCCAACAAGGCCCTCAGGTCTTTTCCTTGTTCTTGAGAATTGCACTGAGTTTCTCTCCCACCTTGCAGACCTATTTCTCATTTGCTGCATCACTTCTCAGCTCCTCACCACACCTGACTGTTCATTTAAACATCTCCTTATTAACAGCGTACGGTGGAAGCTTTTAGTTTCACATCCTGTCAGATTTAATTACAAGCTTCACGTTTTCCTTCACTTCATGTGCCTTTGCTGATGTTTAACCAATCTCTTTTTTTTCAGGGAAGAGTAGGGTTTACACAAAAGCTCTGATTATGGTAGAGATAATTGCAACTGAGATTTTGGAGGATTATTCTGCTCAGGCATCTATCCTTACGTGCTCACAGTCACTGACACCATCTCCACAAAGCAACAGCCAAAACAATAGCAATGGGTAAATAACAGTAAAGTCACCAATAATGTGATTTTTCAAGGTGCAAAATGACCTTTTGTGTTCTCCTCCTTCTCCCAGCCTGCAGGAGTTGCAGTCAGTCCATCACATGTTGTCTCTGTGGCTCTTCCCTCCTCAGGGGAGAACTCCTCTCACTCTTCCCCTGCTCCAGCCTGGGGTCCCTCCCACAGTTCTTCATTAACTTCTTCAACGTGGGTCCTTCACATGGCTTTCAGACCTTCAGGAACGGCTTCAGAGTGGGCCCCTTCCCTCTGGGTGCATCCTTCAGGAACAGGCTGCTCCAACATGGATCTCTCACGAGGTCACAAATCCTGCCAACAAATCTGCACCAGACTGGGCTCCTCTTTCCATGCATCCACAGGTCCTCCAGGACCCTGCTCCAGCATGGGCTTCCCATGGAGCAGGTGGATCTCTGCTCTCCATGGAGCTCCCTGGGCTGCAGGGGCACGGCTGCCTCTCCATGGACTGAACCAGAGGCTGGACAGTCTGGGTGTCCTTGGAGGGCAGGCCTAGAGAGGCTTTGTTATGTCTGCCTGGCATGAGAGAGCAGAAATTAACAGGCTACAAGAAACTTCAGAGTTACACACTGGGCAGTGCAGGATTTGAAAAATATAAAAGTTAAAACCTAAGGCATCACAATCAGCTGCAAACCTGTTTTTGCTCTGTGCCTGTCAGTATGGATGGATTTCCTTTTTTTCTTCTTCAGTCTTCCATTTTATTTTAGTCTATGTTGATTTCCTCCAGCACATTGGCACTGAGCATTCCATCGTGTCCCAAGGAAGGAAGAGGAAGGATCTGATGATCATGCCTTTATTTAGTAAAATTAGCCCATTCCAGAATACTCTGAAGTGGAGAACACTCTCTGCCAAAAAGAGAGTCCGTGCCAGGGAATTACAAGCTGTATTTGCAGCACATGAATTTAGGTCATTGCTTGAATGTATTTAGGTGAAATATGGTAAAATACATGTAATATTTACGTATGTCTGGGTTGGTTGGAATTTTCCCATCTGAAGTGAGTTTAGAACTTTTCTCTTCCTGCTTGCACCAATATATTTCAAGAAAACTTCCAGTTTCAGAGCTGCTTTAAATGAGTCTTATCTTACCCCAGAGGGACAATCATGTGACTGTCTTCTATTCTTTTTTCTTTTCTAATTTTTCTTTCAGAATGAAGAGATTTTACTTTGCTGTGTAAGATGAAAAGGAAGAGTGAAGTAGCTCAACACCAACCCTCTGTATTTTCAGGTGTTGAGATTTCATCTTCAGGCTTTTGATTTATTTATTATTATATATTATATTATATATTATATATTATATATTATATATTATATATTATATATTATATATTATATATTATATATTATATATTATATATTATATATTATATATTATATATTATATATTATATTTATTTTTATTATTATTATTATATATATTATTATTTTATTATTTATTATTTGATGTATTTATTATTATTATTATAAATAATTTTTATATTATTTATTATTTATTTATTATTCGGTTTTGATTTATTTCAGCCCTTTATTTCTTATCTTTTATAATTGGTTTTTGCTGTGAATTTAAAATCACCTGAGTATAATTAAATAGAAATTTAAGGAATTACAGGAATAAAATAAAACCATCCTCCCCTGACTAAAGTCCAGTGTTTCTCACAGTATTTGAAAGAGTGGTCAGGACAAAGTTCTCATTCAAACAGATTCAATGCTGTAAAGATCAGTGTTCTCCCTTGTCAACCTCACTCCTCTGGACTGAAAGGAGCTGAAATTATCCTCATAGTACCATGTTCACCAGGGCTGAACTTAAAGTGACAAATGAAGGCTTTGAACTTGCAGGGTCAAAAGTGGTGATTTTTGATGTGATGTAGAAGCTTTTGGCTCAGAAGTGACTGAGAAGAAAGATCTGTGTAGGCTGAGAGATCACAAACAGAGACACTGACTCCTTCGGGCCTGTGCTCAGAGTTTTCCTGGGATTTGGACACACTGCTGAGCCAGGAGAACACATGGATGTCCCTTAGTCATGCTCAGCAGTGCACAGAGGAAAACAAGTTGCAGAATCACAGAAACACAGAATAATTTATGTTGGAAAAGATCCTTGAGTCCAACTGATCACCAATTAGAGCAGAGCACTGAGTGCCACGTCCAGGCATTTGTTAATCACCCCCAGGGATGGTGATGCCATCACCTCCCTGGACAGGCCCTTCCAATGCCTGACCAGCATTTCCATGGAGAAATTCCTCCTGATCTCCAACCTGACCCTCCCCTGGCCCAGCCTGAGGCTGTTCCCTCTCCTTCTGTCTCTGTTCCCTGGGAGCAGAGCCCGACCCCCCCCCCCGGCTGCCCCCTCCTGTCAGGGACTTGTGCAGAGCCACAAGGTCCCCCCTGAGCCTCCTTTGCTCCAGGCTGAGCCCCTTTCCAGCTCCCTCAGCCACTCCTGTGCTCCATCCCCTTCCTCAGCTCCGTTACCTTCTCTGGACGTGCTCCAGCTCCTCAATGTCCTTCCTGAATTGAACTGGACACAGCACTCGAGGTGTGGCCTCACCAGTGCCCAGCACACTGGCCCTAACCAAGTTCTCACATTAGACAGGAAATTCAAATATATCAAACTCTGTTGAAAGAAAAAGTTTAAATTTTTTTTTTTTTTAAATATGTGGGACAAAATGTTCAGAGAAAACTTTCAGAAAACTTTCGTATTGTCCTGTACTGGAGCAATGAAACACACTGGAAAGATCCCACCTTGGATAAGGAAGGGAGAGATTCAGTTGTTTTTTTGTACATTAAATGTCTTCAAAAGGCTTGGGCTAAATTAACTTCACTTTAGGAGACTTGAAGAACTAAGAGACATTAGAAGTTATTTTTTACTCCTTATGGGTGATGATTGAGCTTTCAAAGATGGTAAAAGCTGCCATAAAACTGGAGAGAACCATCCATGCAGGTATAATAATAAAAGTTTCTACAGGCAGCCCTTCACCTCCTTCCCACCTAAAAAACAGGTTTTGCTCTGGAAAACAGTTTTGGCAGAAATCTACTTTTATATTTGAGTAAAATATCATCCATTGCTGTTGTTGTTGTGCCACTTGGTGCAGCTCAGGTGCAGCAGTGAACAAGTTGTAAATAATTTGATCTTTAGTCTTTGCAATACTTAATGAAGCCTCAGTGTACCTGGTCCTCAGGGCCTCCCAGAGTGAACTGGGACCTCCCAGAAGGAAGGAAAAAGAAAGAAGAAATCCCTGGAAGCTGTAATGGCAAATTTCCACTATGCTGATGCCACAGCAGCAGGTACAGACCCTGAATGGGCTGGAATCCTGCCATGTGCCTGGATATGAGATATTATCTGTTTATCTGTTAATTCCTGATAGAACCTCACGCTGTTGCTGCTGAGCCCCCTGATGGAAAAGAGGGATCTGCTAATAACCTTATAAAACAGTTGGTGCTGTCTTGTTGTGGGAATGAAGCAGATATTCAAAAAGAATAATGGAGTTTCTTTTACTTTCCTGAGCATGTGTTTGCATGTATTTTCACTTAGAAACTCAATTTGGACAACCTCAAATGGGTTTTTTTAAAGAAGTATCATTAAATCCCTTACTGTATGGTCCATAACAATATGAAGTTATTTCACATATCATTACAGACGGAGCCCAGTGCAAATTTAAAAGCAGATATTCTGCAGAACCCACTCACTTCAGCCAGAACTCTTTCAAAAGACCATGATTCATCAGGGAACAGAACAATTTCCATGTCTAAAACTCTTTTTTTTTTTATTGTATCTCTAAGTACCTCACAATCAGTGGAGAACTGTCATTTTCCAGCCCACTTTATGTCATGAGCCAAGTGACTAACCTGTTCAAAGTGTTTAGTGTCAGCTTGGAAAACAGAAAAATCCAGACAAGAGGAGAAATTAGCATCCTGAGGAGTACAAAAAAGCTCGTACAAAGATAAAGATTCAAATAATCTCCATTCCAATCTTCTGAAAAATACCCAGAGGCCTATGAGAAAGGAGTTTCACTAAATTTGTGGCTGATGATATATCTGAAGTTGAGTTTTCTCTAAACAGAAAGTTTCATCACACTAGAAAAGTTGGCACTTTGAATGTGTGAAACTTTTGAGGAGCCTTTGGAGCATTGTGTGTGAAGAGTCAGAAACAAATGAAAGAGAAGATAAAATGCAGGCTTCTCTTAGTGTGGGTAGATAATGAAAAAATAACTTGATACCTTTCTCTGAAAACTTTTAAGATTTCCCATGAAAAGTGCTACACATTTACATCTGTGAGTGTGGGTACAGCACCTGCTGCAGTGCCATGGGGACATGACCAGAACTCCGTTGAGGGGACACCAGGAAAAGGGGAGGTAACATCAGGCAGCAGGTAAAGAACTCACTGGCACAGTTTCCCAGGAAATAGGGCTCAGGCCTCAGCTCATGTCATGGTTTTATGAACTGGCACAAAATGACACTATAATTCAATTTCCCAATGAAAAGCTAGAGGGCATCTTCTATTAACAGCAAAATCAGTACTTTATATCCCAAAAGCTGCATGAACTCGAAGACTGGAATTAAAAGAAAGCTGAAAGGAATTTAATAGGGGGAAAAAAAAACAGTAAGATTGGATGTTTGGAGACTGACCACAGGCATTTCTGTTGGGAGTTGGGACACAGAATTGGAAGTGAGTGAGAAAGAGGAGCAGTGGTGCAGCACAACTGGTAACAGGGTGAGGGGGAATGCTGGGGTGATGCCAGCAAGGAGGACGCTGAAGGCAACAGCCAAAAAATGCTTCCAGCAGACTCGAGGAAAATGATTGGCCTGGTATGAAAAGAGAACTTATTTGAAATGCAGGATTCACATCTGTTTGTGCATGGCCAACAAAGATTGAGCCCTGAGGTGGTGTAAGGAGAGACTGTCTTGGTCAGGGGAGTGAGAGCCCTCTTTGGGATGGAGTGAAGGAAAACCAGCCTTGGTATGCCAAGTAAAAGGCCAAGAAGAGCTGGGATTGTCCTCTGTCAGTTCCCCAGTGGAACAAATTCCAGGAAAAGAAAAGATTTTTGAAGATAAAAAAAACAAATTTAGAACAAGAGCATCTGATTTTAACTGTCAATGAGTGCCTTTGAGCTGACACCCAAGAGATTTATGGGCCATTCACTTAAGAGCTGGACTTGATGATCACTGTGGGTCCCTTCCAACTCAGAATATTCTGTGATTCTGTGATTTCACACATTAGGAAGTGTTGGAATAGTATTTAATAGAAAAAGAAATAAACGTGGTTTTGTAACAGCTGCCATGTGGGTTTCAAGTTCAGTTTCCTTCTCTCACAAGAACACAGGATGGTCTTTTTGAGCAAAGTGCTATTCTCTGTTTTGGGATCTCCTGGCTAAATGCTCATCTCTGAATCTGCAGAGCAATGAATGTTGATTTCTTTTCTGGAAGATGACAGCGTGGAAAATAATGACTCCTCTGCAAACCTTCTTTTACCCTCTTATAGTAGTGCATGATGACAAAAGACTCTTCTCTCTTGAGCCCAGGAGATGGATGGAGATGCTGATGGGTTCCTGTGTGGATCATCATGATCAATGCTCTCCAATTTTGAGCTCCTCTCTAAACTGCTCAAGTTGTTTGTACCACTGACCAGCACTAAAACTGAAATGTGCTGCTCCACTTTCCGGATCTTGCAATTTCAGACCCTTTTCCATAAAAAAATATTGGTTGCATATGATCTCTTAGCCACTGTGAAAAAACCCACCTGTATATTATTTTGTTTATATTATTATTATGCTCAGATCCGAGTTGTTCTGAGTGGAGGCAGAGTGATTCCACAGCCTAATACTCAAATGGGGTTTTATTCATAAAATTATGGATTTTTTTTTTCAATTCAGTTAATTGGAATGAAATGAAATTAAATGAAATTAAATTAAATGGGAAATGGATTTCCCTTCAAGCTCATTGTCCTAAATTTCCAGAGACACTGCTCCTTACAGTTTTGTTTCCCCTAACTTTAACTTCTTCCACTTCTCTGTTTAAATGAAATTTGTCACTGCAGCTTTCAGTGTGCAGCACAGAAATGTTCTGCATGGCATGACCTTGACACTTCACTTATGACAAGGAAGAAAACCTGGTGCTCTCCAGGGGACTGATCACTTGGGAGAAATACTGGAGATTCTCACATGCGCTGTGTAGATTTGCTCTCATCACTACTTTTAAACGTGTACAATGAAACAGAGAACTAATCTAGACTTTTTCTCTTCTCAGCTGGCTAGAAGCTTGTGAATGCAATGCATTCTGGCACCTTCTCAATCAAATTTATTTCACAGCCTTTGCTCCTTCATTTTCCTGGAGCTGCCGAAGTCCCATCATCTGTTTTTTTAAGAAAGCACTTTGTGTTGCAAGTACTTTTGAAAAGTGTGGTGTACCCTTACCAGACATTGCTGGGATGCTCTTCTGGAACCATCTCTTTTTTCATCATTATTTCCTTATTTAACAAACTCAAAGCCCTGCTCTCATGCCCACATCTCCTGGGAAAAATCAGAATTCTTTAAGGCAGGATCAGAAAGTAATGAACATCAGCAAACATGATCCTGTTTCCATCTTTCTCTCCATCTTTGGAGGAGGGCCTGGCAAAGCAAAATGTTCCTTGCCAGTGTTATTCCAGGTGAGACTCTCTTATGGCTTTGTTTTAGCAGGATGACACTGAGAGGAATGTTGTTTATGGTGGGTGTAAAAAATGCAGGATTTGGTTGGAGTAAAACCAGAGAGATGGGGCCTATTTCACTGGGGTTTTTAAGGGATAACTCATTTGGACCTAGTTTCAAAGGCAAGTTTTAATTAAAAGCACATTGTGCAGATTTGTAAGAAAGTGGCTAACTGGTGGAAGGTCATCTATCTTGTAAGCAGCAAGTCATGGGAAAATTGTGCTATTATGGGTTACATAAGCATAACAAAGCTTTCATCTATAATTACTATTAAATTCATCCTCTTTGAATAGGCTCCATAGCTCTGCTGGCCTTCAGGGCTTTAGCTAACATGGGGTTTGACTTTTTGCTAGTGAAAGATACTTCCCAATCAGCAAAGAATATAATGAGACCTGATTCTTCCCTTTCAGTGGGCAGAGGAGAGAACAGAGTACAAAGGCAAAACAACACAAAGAGAGCTGGAGCACAAATTGCAGCAGATAAAAGTCAGCTGGTGTTCCAGGACAGAGCAAATTTAACCCCAGAAATTCTTTGTTCATTTATGAAATCTTGAAGAAGAACATGTCCTGAGATGACAGATAATAAAAAGGGACATCACTTGTCACCTGTCAAGAGTACCCAGGTCTTGGGCAATGTATTCAGAGAGACCAGAATGATTGCTTAGCACAGCTGTTCCAGAAAATGTGCCAAGGAATTGATTCATCTTCGGGTTCAAAGGTTGGAATCAAGATGAGCACCACAGACATCAACCATTGGCTGTAGAGAGCAAGGGAGCACAAGCAGAGGGCTAAAGTATGGAAGATAAAACAAAAGTCAACCTAAATCTTTAAGTGTGACATGGAGCTCCTGGACTGGATCCAGTGGAGGCTACAAAGATGATGAGGGAGCTGGAACATTTCTTTTACAAGGAAATGCTGAGGGAGCTGGGGCTGTTCAGCCTCGAGAGAAGCCCCAGCTGAGAGGGGCCCTCAGCCCTGGGTGTCCCTGGCTGCAGGGAGGGCTCAGGGCAGGACCCAGGCTCTGCTCCAGGGGCCCAGCAATGGCACCAGAGCAACGGGCAGGGACTGATCCCAGGAAGCTCCACCTGGACATGAGGAAGAACTTCTTTGCCGAGAACACTGGAACAGATTGTCCAGAGAGGGTGTGGAGTCTCCCTCACTGGGGATATTCCAGAGCCATCTGGACACAGCCCTGCGCCCTGTGCTCTGGGATGGCCCTGCTGGAGCAGGGAGATGGGACCAGGTGACCCACTGGGGTCCCTTCCAACCTGACCCATCCTGGGATTCTGTAATTCTGTATATTCTATTGCACACATTGAAAATACAAACATGAACTTTGGGCTACAGTTATTTCCATATTGTATTGTTATAACCAAGAGCAGGAGAGCTCCTGTATTTGCTTATGTACATATGGGACTCATCTTTGATGTCCTTCACTGAGACACATTTGCTTTGGTTCTGCTCAATTCATTCAGCTGTATAAATGTCCACGGAATAACATTTAGCATTAATGAATTAACATCTAGCCTGCTTGAGGCTGGACATGGCCTCTGAAGCATGTCTTAAATGTTGCTGGTGGTAGCTTTTCTTTTCAAACTCCTTTTTTTAAAACTGGCAAATACACAAGAGAGTCAAAGTTAAGGAGTTTATACAAGTTACACCTGAAAACTTGACATGACCCCATCCAAACTGAAACGTTACCCTGCTGACTGGACATGAAAAATGCAGTCTAAGGTTTATTTAAAAGAAGTTGTATTCAAAGAAAGTGTCATTAGCTCAGGTGTAGAGCAATGCTGAGCATCCTTACTGACAAAATAGTGACTTGTGGAGCAAAATTCTTTATTTGTAGTTATTGGTACGCCCAAAGCTAATGCAGTAAAATTTTGGGAAATTGATGGTTTTTATGGGTTGTAATAAGTCTAAAATATTTTCTTTCCCAGAGCAGGACATTGAGACATTTCTTCTTGCAATTATCTTGCCCTAGGAATATAAATCTCTTAATTATTTCTATTTTACTAGTTCAGTTAGGATAGTGCAGATTGTATTTTAAGTTTTGAAGAACAGGTCACCTAAAGAACAGAAAGTCCTCTAAATTTTGTCACTGGTTCATGACCAGGTAACTCATGATTGCACTATTATGATGCTGTCTGGACCACTCAAGTTCTCTAGAGAGGTTCTTCACCTTTTATCCTAAAAACACACTCAGGTTCTCCCTTCTTCATATCATCTTTCAGGCAATATTGTGTTAATTTATATAGATATATATTTTTATTGTAAGCTTCTTTATTTCCCTGGATATTTTCTAGCTCTTGCCATAGAGTACAGACAAGGAATTATTTCTTTTTCTTTATTAAATAGCACAGAGCCAAAAATCTGCTTATCCTATTTATTATATGATTTATAAAATATTTAAAGATACTTTTTCCCCCTGAAATATTTCAGTCTATACATAGACTCAGTGATGTGTAAATTCTGGTACTGAGGAGACAGAGACATGTGCTTAACTTTACAGATAAATGCAAGGGGAACACCTGTTTTTAAGACTGAAAACTTAATGTGCCATAAAATCACAGCTGCCATAACCACTTTTCAAGGAACAAGACATGGAAGTGTGTTTTCCCAACAGGTCTATTTTCCTTAATACCTACTGCCATTTGCTTCGAGGAGTAGAAAATGACTCCTTGACAATGCGTTCTCAGATTGAGGATTCAATGGCCAGGATGTGCTGCATGTGAGCTTCCATCATGTGGGAAAACAGCAGGAAGACACTGTTTTGTGCACAGATATCTGGCAAACATCTGCTGGGTTTCATTGCAGCTAATTCATCCACCATCTCCCTCATCCTGAGCTTTTCTGTCCAGTTTCCACTACTTGAGCAAACAGGTAATTTGTGGTTGAATATCAACACATGACAATCCATTTTATCTTTCCAGCAGTATTTTTTCCCTCAGTTCCTCTTGCTCTTTTTCCATCTGAAGATTGCAGTAGGTTTTTTTTTACCTGCAACCCAAGGAGTTAATTCAGACTATTCACCTGCAGAGTCCACTTTTTCATGTCTCATTCTTTTTCAAATGACAGAGTTTGGCTTTCAGCTTTGGAAATGCTTGCGCAGTGATTCTTGCAAATTTACAGCATGGAAAGGGGATTATATTTTTCTATCAAATAATCCAACAACAGCATTTTCTAGACATGGATTGCAACAGGCTGGAATAGAACTGGGAAAGAGAGTATATGGGTTTTCAGTACTTCTAGTAATTTCTGCTTTTGCTTCCCACACTTACAATATATGGCTTAGGAAAAGAAAATGTATTTTCTTGAAGAATATATTTATACTTACAAAAGAAGGCTTGAGGGCTCCTGCCTTTCAATAAAACCTATGTGTACATAAAACATATTTCTACTTCTTAATTAGGATCCTTGAAAATTCAGGCTGAATATGTGAGTGAACACTGCTTCTACCTCAAAGGTTAAAGAGCATCTTACAAGAAATATAAATTTAAAACTGCAGAAAGTCTTGAAATTGGAAAGCAAAATTGAAAACATGATTGTGCAAATATTAGCACAACTCAGAATGATCACATTAATCCAATTCATCTGGTCATGATTTTCAAGGGTTTAAAGTTGACTGGACCAGAAAGATTAAATAAAATTATGTTGCTGCTTTATATCTGCTCAAAATAATCCAGGATATCAGGCTTAATGAAGGTTAGGATTTTAGGTGATGGGTTTGTGTATGTATGAGGCAAAAGAAGATCCTGAAACAACAGCACTAAAGCTGTTTTGAGGGTCCTCCCCTACTTTTCTACTATGTACCTCTGGATGCACTGTAAATACAAATTAATTTCCATCTCTGCTTCCATTTGGGGGTGGTTTTCCAACTTCTTTTCCCTTCTTGTTTTCAACTGGATATCGTTCCTAATATTTTGGGGTTAACAAATTTACATAGAGGGCTCTTCTTTCAAAAGGACAGGCAAGCTTTTGAGTACTGAATTTTTCATGTGACCATGAGAGATATAACCTGTAATTCAGTGGGTCTGGATTTCCACTGTCCTGGGAGCTCCTCCTGGATTTGAAGGATCTCCTTCTCTCAGCAAGCAATTAACCAAAAGCCACTTGTCAACATCCATCTCCACAGTCCTGGAGCAGGAGCTGTGCTTCAAACTGCTCAAAAGCCTCATGAAACTATCACGAGATCTCACTTGGACACATCTGCATGAAAAGATCCCATTATTTTCCTCTTGTCTTCTGTATTGTTCTTGACTAATATCTATCTTCCTGAAATTGCTACAGCTACTGTTTTCCTGGTTCCTGTTGCTGTTACAATAGATGTTCTAATTCTCCTCTGAATTTGTCTCTAGTTCACTCTGTCCAGATTTTCTCTGGTTAGTCAAAAAGTATATTTTTCCCTTGTATTATATCCCAGTGCAGGAACTTCGATACTTTAAAAAGAAAGTCTCCATCTTCTTCTCTGAGAAACTCTAATCTTTATCCCACTCTCACTGTGAGACCTTTAAAATAATTGTTGTGTCTCTTTTCTGAATCATCTGCCTTTTTTTTCCCCAAAAACTTTCTGATGCAGAAGAGCCACATGTCACAGAACTCTCAAAGGCGGTAGCACTAAGAAAGTCAATCCAGTATTCAGAGCCAAATTAAGAAAGTTCTAAATAGTTTTTTTTATTGCAGGAGAATCTGCAAGGCAGATTGCTGTCAACACAATACAGAAGTCCTTGTAGTGAAAACAGATTCAGTGTTGGGAAAGGCTGTGGGTTTTGCTGACAGTGATGAGATTCCAGATGAAAAAAGAACAAAAAAAATTGGTAGTAGTAGTGGTAGTAATAGTAATAAAAAATCCCCAGTTGTGCTGTCCCTAATCTGCAAGATAGGTTTACTTTTAAAATAAAAACAAATATCCAAGTTAGATATGTGAGGAAATAAAAAAACTACAGAAGATCTACCTGATAGTTAATGGAATCAAAATCCAAAGTGAAAAGATAAAGCAAAAATAAAGGACCTTATGGTTGCAAGTTGGCTTCAAACTGAAGCTTAAACTGCAGTTCAAAGTGGAAAATGTGGATTTATCTCAAGAGGCCACAGATTAAGATCTGCCACCTGCCCTGAAGACTTTACACTCAGAGTAAATCAAAATTAGAGTCTCTTTGGGGTTTGCTGAGTGCCTCTGGAAGGAGCCTTATGATTATAGAAAATGCCTTGGGGCATTTTGAATAAACTTTTAGTTTAGAAATAAATGACCTAAACTCTGTTTTCTGTTATCCTGCAATAAATCCATTGTAACTCTCCTGATAAAAACTTGGCTTGTGTGTCATCACTGTATCTAAAACATTAACAAACTCTGATGTTTCCAAATTGTTACAAAAATTGTAGTAAAAAAACTCTTCTGACACAGTAGATCTGGGAATATTAACTAGAGACTCCTTGCATTTTTGGCCTAACTGTTTCAATTTCTGGACAGAAATAAAACAACACAGAAATACAGAAACTAGGGTAAAATTTCCAGCTGAACACGTGATTTGTGCAAACCCTCTTCTCTACCCAGTTGATGAGAAATAGCAGCATTTCGTCCCCTAATCCAGGTCATAGATAAAGGTATTAATGTCCCCATCCCAGTGCTATGGAAACCTTTGCTCGTTTTCCCAGAGTCCTCCTGCAATGGATAATGGAAGCAAGGGACAGATGCTCAACATCAAAACTATCTTTACACTACTGAAGCCTCACAGCAAAATGCAACCGCTGAAAGGAAAAACAGAAGGCACATAAAATCATAATGTAAAGGGAACAAGAGGGGAATAATCCCGATAATTATCAGAAAAACCATCAGCAAATAATAAGTTGTTGCCATATGTTGGGGAATAGAATTATTGGGATCAATAAAAGAACTGTGCAAGCAATAGGGCTGGAAGTTTTTAGGCTTGTGTGTGTGAGAGACACTTTCCATGGGAAAGTCCCTGTGTGAAGGAAAACAATCAGCCTGAGAAAAAACAAGGAGTGAAGAACTTGCAGCTGTGCTGTCCGGGAGTGAACCAGGGGAGGTGAGCACAAAATTCTTTTGATCATAACAAGACTGTGGAAACTTGCCAATGTAGGTCCAATTATGTAGAAATAGAAATGTGTCTTGATAAGCTTTAAGCCACTTAGGAGCTAACAAGCTGGTATACTATATAAGTGCCTTTGGACTGCTAATAAAGGGAGTTCATTTGTCAACCATATTGGTTTGGATTGTTTCTCTCTCTCGCTCCCCCTGCTGGGATCCGGGCTCCTCGTCCCGCGCGGCTTCCAACAGCCATAAGCTATGCTGTGGCCATCTGAGCCAGGGACTGCAAACCTGAGCAATGGGGAGGCTGCAGGGAAAGTTTGTAATGATTTAAAGATCCCAATGTCCCTCAGAGGGACAGGACTTCACATCATCTTTGCAAAAAAATTGATTTTCTTCCCAATCCAGAGAACACAAATATGTGTTTTTGGGAGGTGAGGAGTGATAATCAATAATGTGAGAAAGATGCAAACACCCAATGCCAACAGGTGGCTTGGTCACACACACTGACCTCTGAGACATTGAAGCTGAAAGGTAGAAAACCTATTTCCTGGAGATATATTTTGTGCACAGGATTATTCCCACTAGGGCCCTGTTCATTTCTTGGCAGGGTGACACAAGAGGCAGTGTCCCAAGTGCACACTTGGCTCTTCCTGGACATCCAAGCACTAAAGTAGAGAGTTCTTAAATTAAAATATTAATGCATGTCCTGGGTTGAGGTGTATTCTATTACCATCCTCATGAGCAGTGGAAATCAGGTGGGGCAGTGTTTCCTTGCCTCCTCCCCCCAGACTATCTTGCTGTTCATGGCCCATCATTGTCCTGCCCATGACTCACAGATAACTCCCTCAGGACCATCTTCTGTTAATGAGCCTAATCAACACTTGGCCTCATGACTCATTACCCTATTGTGAGATGCTCCACCCAGAGGGAGGAACCAAGCATCCCATCGTGGATATAATCTGGGACTCTGAACACCAGAGCCAACCTTTCCACTGGATTCCCAGAGGACAGGAGCTGCATAGCCACCACTGGACTTTCTGAGGAAGAGCAGACCCCTTCTACTACAGGATCCCCACTTCAGAGGACTGCAGCCACCATTCTACCAGACTGCTCCCACCACCCTGCCTAACAGGGACTCAGGTTGTATCTTGACTCTGTCAGTTTGAACCAGTGTTTTCTTTTACTTTTCTTTCCTTTTCTTTAATTTCCAATAAATTGTTATTCTGACTTGGTACCTCCCACTGGTTTGTTTTCAAACTACAATGCACTTCAAAAAAAAAAAAAAAAAAAAAAAACCAAACAAACAAAAAAAAAAAACAAACAGGAAAACCTTAGGTTTCAACAGGTGCTTATTGCTTCATTTTCATATCTCATCTTGGACACGGAGAGTCTGGGGGGCACCTTCATTTCTAGAGGATACCATTACTCAGTTCATATGCAGTGTTCAGATCAACAGCACAAGAGAATTTCATGGAATCACAGAACAGTTTTGGTTGGAAGGGACTTTAAAGACCATCCAGTTCTACCATGGCAGGGATGTCACTCACTAGACCAGTTTCTCAAAGCCTCATCCAACCTGAGCACTTCCAGGGATAGAACACCCTCCAGCTTAAACCCATCAGCAAAATCTCTTACCTATGTGTTTGTTGCAAAGTTAGCATTTGGGCTGAAAATTGCCTCTCTTTAGTATAATTTTTCAAAGCCTTTGATGAATGTGGTAAATGGTAGGGAAAGATCACAGCACAGGTGGGCAGGGATGTATGAAGGAGGTTTGGGATGAGGAACAAGACGTGGGAGATGCCACTCGTTCACAGTTGGGAATGTTTGAGGAGTTGATCCAAATGGAGAGCAAGTATTCAAAATGGAAATTAGAATTTTGCACATCAGTGACTTGTGAGAAAAAATGGGTGTCAGTTTGTGGCTGTTTAAATAGAACTCCAGATTACAAACCCGAAAGCCTTAAATACTTCTAAGCTAGAGTTTAATCACATTACACAAAGGTAATAAGATGAGGTTCCCTGGGATGGAAAGTCTTTGCTGTACCTTCATGACAAAATTCCCATAAGTGGCTGCGTGCCCAAAGAGCCACTCCTGAGGAAGCACGGGAAAAAAAGGACACTGCAAATTTAAACTGAAAATCAAAAAAAGTTGCTTGTGCCACTTTAACACATCATTGGGCCTCTGAGTGACATGGATTTCAAGTGTTTAGCAGCAGTGGATGTCTGCTAAACAAAGCACCATTATTGCTGAATAATTCAGATAAGTAAATGAAACCATTATTATGACTCCGGTACCCAGAGTGTTTTCTTGCTGTAGGATTTCATCCAGAAGGGCTGCAAACAAAGCACTGAGAAATAGCTGCGGCCAGATGAGAGCAAAACATCAATAAATGAAGGCCAGGGAGATGGGAAGATGAAAGCTTCATGGCAGTACAACTGTCCTACTGCTCTGAGCCAGCTCATCTTCAAAGCAAACTGAAAGCAGATGAACCTGGGAGCAGAATCTGCTCAGCACCCTGGGCTCTGCTGCTCCTCCCCAGGGAGATGGGAGGGAGAGGGTCCAGCAGCCTCCTTGTCCTGGCAAGGACTGGCTGTTCTCACCTGGGGGTGTTGGAAGGATTTCAGCCCACTGGACCTCTCCCTGCTCCCACAAGACCAGTTTCTATTTTGTTCTGTGGCTGAGAAACCAAAGCATGGGGAGGTCAATTGACTCCTGGCAGCAAAGCTCCCCATTCCTGCAGAACGTAATCCCTCTTCCAGTACTCTCTGTCCTGGAAAGTTAGCCAGGAAGATATAAATTTAAATATTTAATAGAACTAAATATTTAATCCATCTTAACACCCACCTCTTCTCTGCTCTATTCCATTTCTTCACTTCTTCTCTATTTCAATGTGCTCATTTTGCCTCTTCCTACATCCCCTCAGGTTGTTTCTCTCCGTGTAGCCCCTGGTTTGTACTATTTTTATCCTCTCAGTTGTTCTGCTGCTGCTTCCTTGCCTCTTTTATCCATCACCCAAGAGTGTGCAATGTTTTCCATCACACACTCACTTGATGAACAGAAATTCATGGAAACAAAGTCTCTCATCTGCTCTAGGTATTCCTGCCCTCATCCTGGTTTCCAATTTGGAAACTTATTTGATCACTACATGGCTCAGTTCTGTGTAAGGGCCACAAGAAATGATCACATCTCATGCATTGAGATGAGTGTGCCCAGAGAAGCTGTGGCTGCCCCATCACTGGAAGTGTCCAAGGCCAGGTTGGACAGGGCTTGGAGCAACCTGGGACAGTGGAAGGTGTCCCTGCCCATGGCAGGGGGTTGGAACAGGATGATCTTTGTGGTCCCTTCCAACCCAGACCATTCCCTGTCTCCATGAGCTGTGTGTCCCCAACCCCACCATAGCACTTCCAGGTGGACCAGCTCCAGGTCCTGTGCCAGTGGAGACGTGAGCTCACTTTTGAGAGGGACTGGAGAGCTGCTGCTACTTGAGATCCTCTTCTGAAGACCATCAACTCCATCTCTGCTGGTGCCCGGTGATGTTAAAAGGCTGCTCTGGAACTCACCACTCTCCCTCTTCCCTGTGGGGCTAATCAGATGAGCAAAGGATGAGGGGGAATGGAAAAGCTCATCCAAATTCCAGAGCAGGCAGGAGAGGGCAGCAATTTAGAATCACAGAGTAGTTGGGGTTGGAAGGGACCTTAAAGGTCCTTAAACCCACCCCCCACCCCAATGTGACTGTATGCAGATGACAGGTCACACAAGTAAAGTGTTACTGCAAGAAGGAAGATGTCAATGTCCTCAGGAAAGCAAGGGAAGAAACCCTGACACAAAGATGATCAGAATGTCAAAACTTGCTGATTTTTGCAACACTTTGGAGACAGTTACAATCTTACCATTTCATGCTTACTGCAGTTTTTACAGACTTCCAGTTGAGTTCTGAAAACATCTTACAGAAAAGGGCTGGTTGGTTGTCACTAACATGAGTGTCTGTACTGACTCCTCTTTTACTCCTTTGAGAGTTATCCTATAGTTTTTGTAGTTGTAGATTGGTGTCAGTTTATTTGTTCAGGGACTTTCTGCTTTCCCAAGCTCCTCCTATGTTGTCACCCACTCTGAGACAAACAAAGGCAGAAGTGTCCAATTCCATAAATTGTTCAGCTACCGCATTCCACACACCTGTTCTGGATAATTGGATATTAGTCACCTAAAGCTATGTTTCAATTCCCTGGACTTCTACATGGAAGCACAGTGAACAGCCAGCAATGGACAAAGACTTTCCTTGTTTCCAGCAAAATCTGTCCATCCACAGCTGAGCAGGAGTGTTTGTGTGAAGAACTATTGTTCCTTAACCCCCTGACTTAACAAAACAATCATCTACTCAAAGAAGTGAAACAGCAGAATGCCAAAATCAAGCAAGTTTGACCTGAGCAGTTGTTAAGAAAAATTGTTCATTTTGGATATTTGCAACCAAGGTATGCAAAACTGTTATTTGTCCCAGATTTTGTGTCAAAGAGAAACACAAGAAGGCTTTACTGGGAGCTTCAAAGACATTTCCAGTGACACAGGGGTTGCATTTATGGCCCAAGGATTTTCTTAGCTTTTCCACAGAAGCAGGCAGCGCTGAAAGCAATCCAAAACTAACCCTGGAGCTCCAAGACACAGGACAAAATAACTTTTTCCTGAGCCAGGGCATTGTGCAGGGTAAAGCACCAGGCACATGCTGCCCACTGGCATCGACATTAAGGGACCTCTTAAGCCCACTAAACTCTGCAAATGTGTTTTTATTTCAGAACCTGATATGAGTGTGTAGTCAAACGTTACTTCTCTTAGACTCTGGGAAACTTCGCTTCAACTTCATGCATAAAATACAAGTTTCTTCCAGCAGGGTTGGTGTTTTTCATCCTGGTTTTCACAGTGCTGGGCACCCCTGGTTTCTGAGTAGGCGGCTCTAATCCTACAGCACTAGAGAAGATTGTTCCCACTACTCCCATTCCTGATTCAAAGGGGCTTTCACAGAGTTCTTCTTTCATCTCAGTGCAATCAGTTGGGAGCAATTGTGGTGGAAGGAATTTTAAAAGCCAGGTTGGAATCAGCATGTGTGTGAGAAATCAAGGAAGGTGACAGGCAACGGCCAAAAAATAAAGAAACTGAGCTTTATTTTGCTCTAAATAGTAGGACACTAGAGGGAGTGTCTGTCCTTTTTCTTCCCAAGATTTCTTGGAAGACTAAAGGGAAATAACTTCCTGCAAGCAGTGAGTTAAATGCAATTCATATTTAATCACACAGAATCACTGGAGGTGTATAAACACAGCACTGAGTCACCACACTGACTTAGCACTGTGACCTCTGCCCTGCTGGCTTCTCCCACAGTCAGGGAGTGCTTCTTTTCTTCCCTCTTTTCCACCCCCAGGCAGGATTGTAACCTGCTCTGTTCTCACTTTTCTATGCTCTGCTGAAATCCTCTTTCCCCCTTAAATATTTTTAACAAGAAACTGAGGTTCTACTGAATTCATTGGGTTAGTTGATAATGCAAAATAAGCCTTTAAATCAAGAGATCATAAACAGATGCAAAGTTTTTAATTTTATAGTTACAGTTGGCCAGTAATAGTTTTGCAAATGTGAAGGAAAGATGATTATATACATTCATTTAGCTATATTATATACACATTTCTATGTCTAATGTATCTATTTCTAAGTCTGATTTTATATATATTATACATTCACATGCAAAGTATCCAAATAGGATCCAAAGGAAAATAAACCTGTTAAGACTGAGGACGTGTTTCAGGGCCTGTTACCTGCATTAACCCCATTCAGGGCTAAAAGTGAGGGTGAAGCAGATATTTATCTCCAAGTCATTAGGTGCCAAATAGGTCTTTGAGGTCCTCTTTGTTCTGTAAACAACGTTCAGAGCCGAGCCCATTAACAGAAAGGGCGAGAAGGGAATTTCAAGCTCCCTCTGTTATCACAGGGGCCATAGACTACAGCAAAGGAACTCAGAGATAAGAGGAAACTTCTTAACAAGCACATGCCAGTAATTTGAGAGGCTAATTGGTGTAGAAAGCAACATCCCGAAAGTTCCTAGAGAGATTAGATGGAAATTAATTAAACTGATTTAAAACACGTTGGAAAATCAGCTATCAGAAGTGACAGTCTTGGATAGGACCATAAAATAACTGATTAAGTGGAAATAAATGCAATTGGATTTGGATAACTGAATCATAGAGAGCCAAAAGGGGGTGGATTAGAAAGTGATTAAGCTAATCTTGAAGGGCAAATGAAATGAGAGGAACTTTCCAATCCTTAAATGCTGTCATTACATTTGTTAATGTGGACAATATTTGACTTTGAAGAAGTGGGGCATAAAAAAAGAGATGCACAAACTAATAAATTATTTGGCAAATGAAGTCAAAACACTCCTGTATGCCCCCTTCCTTACACCAAGGAGAAGGAAGGAAAGATAACCACTCAGAAGACAACAGATAAGTGGAAATATTTCCATAGAACAACTCTCAGTATGTTGAGCTCCCACGTTTTTGCAGAATTCCAAGAAGGATTAGAAATTCGTACAGACACTGCAAGCAGGAAAACTACAGAAACATGAGGGGGAGAAAGGTGTAAGAGGGGCCCTTAAAAGCTGGATAAATCACTCTTCAGAGTTGGGAACAGCTACATCTGTCTCATCCTCCGAAACTGCCTTGTCTCATGAGCTGCTGTGCAACAAAGATCAGCCTGTTCTTCTGTACAGCTCCATGTTGCAGCCTTCACCATCCTTTGCAGAAAGAAACCTGGGTAAGGCAACACATTGTTCCTTGTCCTGTCCTGCCTGGTGGTCTCCAGATATAAAAACTTAGAGACACCTTTTACACGCGCACAGAATTGCCCTAATTGCCCTTTGGATATGTGAGCTGTCAGTTCACAAGGTCGTTTCAGCCAGATGTTGTGACATTTAAATTAAAACGGTATCAAGATGTCCATTAAGAGGTTTACAGCCCTTTCAAATAGAGTATAAAGAGGTAATAGGGAGCACGGAGAGCTGATTGTGTTAATTCAGTGTGAGACACCGCCCACAGCTGCTTTTGGAAAGCTTTGGAAATGCACCAGTTCTTACCATCATGTTGTATCGCCTCTGCTTCCCTCGAGGTTTGTGAGTTCACAAAGCCACTGCCAGAGAAAATGCCACAACTCTGAGTGTCAGCTGAGAGCTGTCTGTCACAGCACTGAAGAGTCAAACCTAGGAGAGCACTACAGACTTCAAAAGCCAGGAATACAGAGAGGGGGAGAATAAATAAGAGGAGCTGAAACACGGTGCTCTTGAAAACTCAGGGTAAGATGTGACTTATGGCCACACTGAGGCTTCAGTCAGTGCCAGGATCTTCCTGTGCTCGAGTGAAGTACAAACAGGCACAGAGACCAGAATCCTCCCCCCCAAAAAAGCTGGAAAAAGCCCCAGATGAGGAGTCAAACATGCAGCATGTGGTGGCACTCAGGAAGAAGCCTACAAGGACCTGCACAGCTTACAAACAACAGTTACTCATTTATTGTAAATCTGTGACCAGAAATCCCCAACCCCACCTCTGGAGCCGCTCTTAAATCCTCACAGATGACTGATGTAGAGAGATGCAATGAAAGGAGTGGCCAGTGCTTTGCTGCCCATGGAGGAAGATGAGCAATCCTTGAGGTCCAGATCTGAACACACTTGTTCAATGAACCATTTGCTGCCACTCCTTGGACTCTGATTTTGGTGTTTTACCTTAGAGGAGCAAGTCTAGGCTGGGGTACCAGCCCTTGCATCATTCCTCCACCTGAACAGCCAGAAGAGCTCTGTGGGGCTGCAGCTCTGGGTAAAAGGTTGAATGAACATATTCCCACCCCTTTGGCTGATGGAGGATCCAACCTTGAGCAGAAAACACTTTTGGAAGCACCATTGCCTTTACCAACACAAAGAGCAGAGTTTTAAAGAAAGCAAACATGGATAATTCCACCCCTCCCCCCCCCCCCCCCCCCATAATTCATCTTTACTGTAGAAAATAAACCAATCCTCACTCAAGTTCCTGAGTTGTACAACTCGATGTGAAACCCAAACAAGGGGAGGATGACTCAGTGCAGAGTTTTCACTAAAACCTCAGGCTCCTTTTTAACCATAATTCTGCTTGCAAACACATGAAAATCTGCCCTCTAAACAGAAATCTCACTGGAATTCATGGTTTCTTGTTAAAAATGCTGAACATCTGAGTGAAGAGAAGGCTGTTTTCATAATCAGCAATGCTGAAGGCAGCTGGGTTTAGTCACAACAGGTGATTTAACTATGGAAAGAGGGGAAGAGAGCTATGGAAATAGCTTGAATAATCAAAGTGGGAATTCCTGGATAAATAAAAAGGAAAGTTTTTGGTGTGTGAACAAAATCAAAGGTGTTAGAGAAGGAAAGGGGAAGGAAACATTTGGATACAAATGCAAAGTAGGAATGAATTGATATATGCTACCTTCCTTGTTCAGTCTGTTTTGACCTCATTTTATGTGTTCAGGGGCACAAAAGTACACATGATTCTGAAGGAATGAGCTACACACCTTTTCAAAAAACAGGAAAAAGTTGGAGTGAGATATTAAAAAATGATCTTAAATTCTGGTATCATTTTAATTAGAGAAACAGGAGAAAACAGTGCTGGCAGAGACTCCAGAGATCATCCCAACCACTGCCTTGAAACTGCCAAGCTGGTATTTAGACAAACCTGAGAGAAACACTCTCACAGTGTTTCTCAGACTGCTTTTTGTGGGCAGTGGTGCAATTTTGCACCACACAGCCTTTTCTAGGGCTCGACTCTCCTTCCTCCAAGAAAAGCCTCCTGGGTAGATAGAACAAATCCCTCTTGATGCACTTTAAACCATTTCTCTTTCCCCACACGTAGTGAACAGAAAAAGCATGTTTCTATCTCTGGTACCTTTAACTCAGTGGAAGATGCTTGTCACACCTTCTCTCCATGTCCTTTAATAACCAGAGTTTTAGGGTGACTTTGTAGACGCTTGCATTGATTTTTAAAGTGCTTGAGACATGTACAGCACAAATGTAGCTCATCTCATTCAGTCACACAATAACATCTGCATTTCAGCTCATTCCTCTGTTCCCTGTTGGTAGTCAAGGGAGACAGACACACATTTCTGGAGCTCTCAGGGAGATGCACGTTTCTGGAGCTCTCAGACACACACAGACATCTCTGGAGATCTCAGACACACACACACATCTCTGGAGCTCTCAGACACACACACATCTCTGGAGTTCTCAGGCACACACACATCTCTGGAGCTCTCAGACACACACACATCTCTGGAGTTCTCAGGCACACACACATCTCTGGAGCTGTCAGACACACACACATCTCTGGAGCTCTCAGACACACACACATCTCTGGAGTTCTCAGGCACACACACATCTCTGGAGCTCTCAGACACACACACATCTCTGGAGTTCTCAGGCACACACATTTCTGGAGCTCTCAGACACACACACACACATCTCTGGAGCTCTCAGACACACACACAGCTCTGGAGCTCTCTGTTGATGACACACAGAGCCACGAGGTGTTTGATCCCATGAGGGTGTCTGCCTTGGAGAAGAGGGATTCAGCTGCCTACGGGGGTTTGGTACCACTCAGGATGTTTTAGAGCATATTGGACATCTGCATGCAGCAGGCAGATGTGCACAGCCTGTGGGATTCCTGTGCCATCCTGTGCTGTTCACAAAATTCCTGAAAATATTTTTGCCCTCTTGATCGTGGTTTTCCAATAAATTCTAACCCTTTCTGCTATATGAACCTGTACTAAAGCACAAAGTTTATATCATCCTGTTAGAGAGAGTTTGTTTCAGAACCCCAGAAGTTTGGGAGCGATGAGCCTTCTAATTTCTTCCCAACTTTACCTAAGGTCATGCCATAGCCTTTTGCACTAGTGCCAACATGTTCTTTAGCACCAATAGCTCCTTTTACCTTCCCTGCTGTTGTTTTCCTGAAAAGTGTAAAGAGAGAAATTGTATCCTTGACCTTGTAGGCAAGTAAATAAGATATTTTGCTTTCCTCTCAAGAAACTTTCTATGTTCATGGTACTTTACAAAGCCTTGCATATTCCCACAGTGATTTCACCCCATTCTCATTTCACCAGTTCTTCACTCTTTGTCCCATGTTTAATGTCCCTGCCTTTTCTGTCTCAGTCCTGCTTCCCTCTTCTGCTGCCTGTGCTGCTGAGGATGGGTGCCAGGACATGGGAAGTTTCCTGAGCTGTGAGCACACATCCCTGGGTCATGGGGAGCTTCTTGCCAACCAACACCCCCAAATCCTTCTCCTCAGGTCTGCTCTCAGTCCATTCTCCCCAAAATGTGTCTTTGTGTCTGGGATTGCCCTGAGCCCTGTGCTGGACCCTGCTCTTGCAATAAATTACGGCTCCTGAAGTTCTGAAGGCAGAGTGGGGATGATCCTTCCAACCCAGGCAAGTTATTCTGCAGCATCAGGTGCTTACAACACTTCACTCCTACTTATTATCCTTTTCCTTGCTTGAAACAGAAACAAGCCCTGTGGCAGGCTGGCAGGGGATCTGCACAAAAACTTCCCTACTTTCTTCTACAGAAAAAAAAAATAATATGAAAAATATCAAAGTGGCAGCCTGAGGGGACAAACCACCTACTGCCTCTTCTCGCTTGCCTTCCTCATCTGAACACAGCAGGTTCTGACATAGTCCAGAGGAACGTTGTTTTCCCAGCAGAAGAACAAATAGGGAGAGATGGGGGATAAAGTGAATAAACAGAAAAACAGAACATAATAGGGTTAGTATCTACCTGCTGGTTACTTCAGAGCTTCACCAGGATGTGCATCTGAAAAGCAACTTATCTCCCAGCCAGGAACAAAATCACGGAGTTTCGTCAATGCTCATTTGCAAACTCTCTGCCCCAACACAGAGACTTCTCTGGAATTATTTATGACCTCTAAAGTTAAACAGCAGACTCCAGAACAGTGATCTCAGCTGATTTTTTTCAACGACCTTTGATCAGAAATGCTCGTGCCATTGATTCATTCATCCTCGGTTAACACAGTCTTCCTGGAAAACTGAACATCTTTTGTTTCCTTCTCAATGACTTTGGACTCACAGATATTTGAGTACACGTTCTTTGCTTGTTGGTAAGTTTTTGTTTAACAGACCTGTGGATGTGGCACTTGGGGACATGGGGTGGTGGTGGCCTTGGCAGTGCTGGGGGAATGGTTGGACTCGGTGGTTTTAGAGGTCATAAATAAAACCCCATCGTGTAATTCACAGTGGATGTTGTCTTATGATTAAAAGTGTTTGGGTTTATAAGGAGAAGGAAAGCAATTAAAGCATTAAAAAACTGCACAGGTGAAGGAAGTTTCATAATCATCTGTGCTAGTGCCTCCAGAATGACGTTTTCACCAAATAACTTATGCATGAAACCTCGCCACATTGACAGGAACCAGAACACCTTTGGAAGGAAGCATTAAGTCCTTCAGATTTTTTAGGTAAACAATTCAATTCAAACAGCACTTTGTGGACAAAAACCTTTCTGATTCATAGATTATGCAGAGGGGTAAGGCCTTGAAATTAAAACAGAGATTTCTACTATTTGAGCTAAAAAAATTATTCATTTCTATCATGTCAGAAATGTTAAGTTCTTAATCTGCATGTATAACAATTTATTGTTTCAGTAATATTTGTCATGTAAACATGGTCAGCTTTATTAGTTTTTGTGAAAATTCTTAATCTCTCCATCCCCTCTAAGCCATAGTTAGTTCACTTCAGTAGACAAGTACAAGCACTCTTGTACTATATGTGTGTCCATCAGAAATCAAAGTTGATGTGATGAAATTATTTTATTTTCGCTTCCTAATCTGAGCATTGCCAGGAAATGAAAAGACAAAGCAGATTTTTATGTAAGTATATAATACAGTCACAGAATTGTCTCAGATCAATTTGTTGAAATGCTACTTCTTCTACTTAATCTCTTGAAGAATTTAGAAAAAAGCACTTCCCACGCTAAATTCTGAATTTCCTGAGGGAAAGTTACCAAATGTAAATACATTCCAGTGGAGTTTTAAGTTGCTTGACACTTACCATATTTAATTATTTTGCCTGAATTATCTTTCTTCAGCTTAAAATTTTATTAGTGAGATATAAATCAGTCATTTATACTGAATATATTAATTAAAAAGAATAAAAGAAAACCTCTTTTCTTGAACTGATTGAAATTTTTAAGATAAACACACAAGCACTTTATTTTAATGAGATAAATATTTTTTAATTTTTTTTTTACAGCAATGGTTTGTGTTCATTAATCACATTTTTTTCTGCATTTTTAACAGAACTTTACAGCCTTCCTAGAAATCAAGACTTACTGTAGACGAAAAAATCAAGCAATGAACTGAAGGAAAAAGTGAATGCTCTTACAAGCTGAACACTGCAGGAAAGAAAGTGGATGTTTTCCTTCACCTGTGGTAGAACTCAGGTTTCTAAGATTTAATAGGAATGGGATAACACAGGAATATTCTCTCTGGGATGTTTTTGAACAGCATCATGTAAGAAAAATTACTTGTCCTCCTTGGCTGCCAAATCATCTTGTCTGCAAGGCAGTAAATGTGAAACACAAAACAAAACAATTTTAATAGGCATTGTCTGAAAAGATACAAATCTGAACATTTTCAGCTCACAAGTTCAGGTTCTCTGCACTGACTGAAAACAAGGCAGCTAATTCAGAAATACAGACATTGGCTTTGTTCCTTCTCTTCATACACCTGCCCTGAAAAATGTAATTCTGAGACTTGGTGTCTGTGCATTTCTTCTTTTGGCTTCCTAAGGCACTCCCAGAAATAGCAGGGATGAAGCAGTTGTCCATCCCATTATTTACTGCTACTCCTGACATTCTGTCAGCCTCTTTTCACCACCAGAAACTCATGGGGTGTGTGTAGGTTGAGGAATGAGACAAAGCCAGGACTGGGGGTACCGGGATTGACTGTGAGTGGAGTCAGGGTTGGTCTTGGATAAATGAATTGTTGAAGTTCTCAAGTAACCTTAAGCTGGAATAGTTTTTCTGTGTCCTTAGAGACAAATGTTGCCTTAAATTAGTGTCACGAAGACAGTGGCAGAAAAATCAAACTGCTTTTTGGGGCTGAAAGAGAATAGAAAAGGTCAGGAGGCAGTGCCTGAAAAATCTCCTGAATGTCCTTTTACTGGCAGCCATCAGGGGACTGTTTATCTGAGAACTTACTGTTGTTAAGAACTTACTAATTTTCTTTATCTGGGAATTTATTATTGAGATGGGGGTCTGAATCAGCTAAAATGCATCTGCCTTCAAGTGTCACAACAGACATATTTGTTTGTATTTAATTGCTCCTACAAGCACACACAGCAACGTTTTAAAGCAGGGTTGAGATCACAAAGTTCTTGGTTTCAAAATTTCATCTTGTCATCAGCAGCTCATGACACTGAAGAAGAAAAATGCTCAGAGTGCAGATGCAGGATGCTGTTGCTCAATACCCAGAGACACAGGGGCAAACCATCCCTCCAAGGAAACTGGCTGAGATGGATGGGATGAATTAGTCTGCAATTCTGCCTCTCTCTCTATTGAAACTGAGGGAAGTTCATAAGAATAACTTGTACCAGACAACCAAATTTCAAGCCAGGAGAACTCTACTCAGCTACCATTAAAAGCCATGAGTAAGTGAATTGCAGCACTGATACCTGAAAAAGATATAAAGCCTAATATTTGAGAAAGTGCTTTTCAAAATGCATGAAAACACCTCTATTACCACAATATGAACCAGGATCTGTTAAATGAAGAAAGAAGATGTTCTTTCCTGGTAGAACAGAAACACACCACCAGCATGACTTCTCTGAACTTTACAAAACGTGAGAAGAAGCTGCCTGGTAAATCAAAGCAATGTTTTGTTGTGAGGAAATGAAGAATTCAAGGTCACAGTGTGGAACTCAGGGCTGTTCAGGTTTGGAGTCATCCAAAATGTTGCATCCTGTGTACAAAGGTGGTGTGAGCAGCAAGACACTGGGCCATTGAACTGGGCCATTACTGAACATTTCAAACTCCCTCACTCCCATCTCTCTCTGGGCATTTCTTGTGCCATCCTTGATATTATACTCAATGCCAGGGTGAAAGTGCCAAAGATATATTTGTAAAGGACCTGGAAACACCAGTCACACTTCTCTGGATGCAGTCAGAGTATTAAATTTTAAAGTATTTTACTTTGTGTTGGATTTTAATGTTCCTATTTTGATGTTCAGATCCTCTGGACTGTGCTGGCTGTGTACAGCTGAGC